>NW_025943205.1:0-132878 GCF_000764305.2 Hyalella azteca | reverse complement strand
TTTTGAAAGAACGCAATTTTCCCTCAGCTACCAATACTACAGCCCGGCTTCAATAGCTGGTCAATAAAACCTCGTCAGTCGCGGTCACTCATGAGATGAATATCAATAGAGCTGCTCAGTCCTGACTGCTTATAAATATAGCCTTTTACTTTTGGTCGAGATCACAGTTACAAAAACGTGTATTATTTGCCATAATTGTTTTCTTCTCTGGCATTACTTGAAAATTGCTTTCGATTTTATTTTCTCCTCTAAAAAATTTACTCGAGTCACCGATTTATTTGAAGACATTATCCTTATTTTGTGCTTGTAAACTATTTATTATCATGAATGATTATCAATATACGTCAGGCCTATTCAAATACGTGCATGAGACTAACATTGACCTTTGTTTTTTCAAGTAATTTATCTAAATTTTCTCAGTGCTACAAAAAATTTTGACAGTCGAGTAGAAATGCAGTTCTTAGCATTGAATGCTTCTTGAACAAGAACAAGGAAATGAAGTTTTTTTCATACTTAATACTATTCCACTCACGTTGATTTTTAATAGAACTTTAATGTTTGTAATCAAGGTTGAATTTTAGTGATTAAATTTTTATCTATTAATATATATTTGTTAGTTAATCATGAAGTAGAATTGTAACAGGTGATGCTTCTTGCTCATAAATACCCTGACATATGTGGAGTTTATAAGCTTTAATACACGCTCCTGCATAATAAAATATATTATCCTCTCACCTTTAGTGATTCTGTGGCCACCGAATTTACCCCCAAGATTTCCATGTGGATCGTTTACATGCCAGCGTCATCGCAGGTGTGAACTCCCAGCCTCGCCTACGCAGACCCTGAATTATTCATCAGCGTTGAGGTCACCAATCAGAACGCCGACTATTTTTGCACAGTAGAAACCTGAGCCTTGAAATCAACTGGTTTTACTGACGTTCAACTGAAGCAGGTATGCAAGAGTTCATGTCCAATACACTGCGCAATTTAAAAGTTCATGTCCAATACACTGCCCAATTCAAAAGTTCTTATACAATACACTGCCCGGTACAAAACTTCCTGCCCAACACACTGCCCATTCAAAAATTCCTTTCCAATACAATTGCTCAATACAAAGGTTTATGACCAATTCACTGACCGATATGAAAGGTCAAACCTAAAACATTGACGCAAAGGTTCATGCTTAATTCACAGCCCAATGCAAAAATTCATGTCTAATTATAAGGTCCCCGATACAAAGAAGACGTAACTGTCATGCAAGCGCGAAAAATTGACGAAGGAGATAATCTCGGCAATTTGAATGCTCCTCAAGATTTATTCGAGGGTCAGCGAAAGGAAGATTTCAGCGTGGTGCAGTCGTAACGAATTCAGACGTCAATGCACAAGCTTGTCTGTAATTGAGAATGCTTCTAATTAAAAAGAGCCCGTGCCAATATATATGCAATGCACTTCAAAACACCTTGCAAAATTTTCAATATAGATAATTACATGGAGCATACTTTCCTTTGTGATAATGAGACCTAAAATAACACTAGCAAGCGTAACTGAGATTTGTTTGAACTTAGATTTGTTTGGATATAGAATTGATTCACTCCAGTATTCGGAACACCGGAATTATAGTTTACGGTTAGCTATAAGTATAAGATTGTCTCACAGTTTGCTGAGTAAGAATTAAATTTGCGATAGATCAAGATAGCTTTACATTTTTAATAAACTAAATACAAGGCTTTATCTATTCATGGAAGAAATTGGCTTTTACTAATTCGATTTTCTTTCATGAAGTGCATGTTTACAATTTTTAGTTTGCTTCGATATTTTTTGTTTGCCTTTAATTTCGTTTCTGGCAGGTTTAAAACCGTCTGTTTTGTGTTCTAAAATGGCGTTAGGTCAAAGCCATCATATGTTACTCCGCGTTTTTCATGCGAATACTTAACTCCAGAAGGTCATGACTAAATCCTGGTAAGATAATTATAGGTCAAGAGCAGCCCGAAAAACTCCATATTAAATTAACAAATTTCTCTCAGACGAAGGTCACACTTCCAGGTATAAATAGGAGGTCTAGTATTTCATGTCTACCAATTCTGCCATCGCCCCAAAGTGGAGAAGTGAACTCGTCTGCGAAACATTCTAAGACCCCAAACACCAACATGCAGTTCAAAATTGTGAGTAATAAGTCTGCCTATTCTGGAAGATTATATGGAATATTATATATATTATATATATTATATATATTAGTATAGCAGGAGTCGTTCAAGTCACGATAGTAAGAAACAAGCAATGCTGTCAAGCACAAACAAATTTCTTGCCAAAGATGATCATGCCAAAACGAATCGAGTTTTATCAGATTGTTTCTATTTAATATTATTACGACTGTGGTTATTATACTTTCGTGTTGCTTACTTGCTCAGCATGAGGGACTCGATCATTCATTGCACATTAAAGTAAATTATCAAGCCAGAAATGCAAAGTTTTACCAGAAAAATTTCTGCAAGCCTAAACTTTTTAATATTGGAGGAAATAGAAGCAAAGAAGTATTGGAGGCTAGGTGAATCGTTCAGCGCTATAAAATTATTCGAATCTCCAGGAGAATTTAAACGATATTTCATGACTGATTACAATACTCTATTTCTGCGCAGCACGAATTATCTATGGATCAGTTTGGTAGTATTTTTCCATGACAATCATCTTTGTTTTTACTTCAGTTATCTCTGCTGGTGCTGCTATTGTGCGCCTTGTCTGCAGTCGCTAAGCCCAAACCCATCATCATCATCTCGGTTGGGACAACAACAACAGTTGCTACACCGACAAGGTAAAAAACTGCTCCATCTACCATCATTCTTGCCAATGAAGTAAATATTTTTAAAAGCAGATTTAAAATAGGAATGAGTCACGAAAAGATTTTTTATTGTAATATGATTCGCGAAACGTTTTATTAGGACTGGCATACCAAGATAATCGTACTCCTTTATTAGATATTCACCCTAATTTGCAATAAAAAACCATCTGTGGCGTGAATCGCTTTTTAAATTCTACTTGTAAGAGATGGAATAGTAAACTGCAAGCAATAATATTTCATTTTTTTTAATTTATGTCTAATACGTATTATTTTTTTCCAACAGTTTCCCTTCAAAGGGCATCAGCATTGGATTCGGCAAAAAATGAGCGGAGTTCAGCAACAATCTTATTTTTTACTCTTCACTCAATCGCTACGCTACTAGTTGAATTGTGCTCCGTTTTTATTATAATATTTCTGTTGTTTTCTACCCAATGTTTCCACATTTATAAAAACCCATGAAAAACACTTCCTTTTTTTGCTACCTCGTGATCACATTCTCATATATCAAACCTGATTTCATGATAGGAAGTTATAAATAGCTGCTAATTAATATGTGTCANACCTGTCTCTTATACACATCTAGATGTGTATAAGAGACAGGGTCAGAACAGTGTGTAATCCATGCTCAGGTTAGCAATTTATAATTCGTTGATTAAGGTATCTCCTACTTTCTACAGCGAAATGAAAATTTTTATACTTAATTTTTTTCAAGCAAAAGTGAATAAAAGGATTTGATTTTGAGGTAAAAAAGTTCTTTTATAATAGTTCAACAATAATTTGTATTTTTTTCATACAATATATTATAGCAATAGCAGCATATAGGTAACTATATACATTTTATCATACCAGTTATTTCCGGGGCATTGAGCTCTGACTTCTAATCTTGACACTGCTTTTTAGTGCATTTCCTCATTTATGGAAAAAAAGGCGCAATTGTGCTCGTCATGTCCGTCCGTCTGTCCGACCGTGACCACGTTTTCATCGACGAGAAAATGCGCTCTCTGTCACTCACTGCAGTGAGTACTGAGTTATATATACATATATATATTTTTTTGTTTTGATTAAAAACAAGTTTTTTGGAAGGACTGGTCTGTCGCTCGATCTTACGAGAAACTGAAATTTTCTACTATTATCTCCCAACTCTTCTCATAGCGGTATCAGAGATATGTATAAAAAGGGGTCCGAGAACTTTCAGTTGGAAAGAATCACAGATACACTGTCTCAATGTTCCTTTCCAACCAATACTAATAGTGGGGATGAACACATGAAAAAGGCTGAATTTATTCCATTAAGAAATGCCCAGAAATGTATATCGATATTTTAATAACTTTTTGTGTTTGGTTTGTGCGATTTTACGTATTCATGCAGCCTTGCAACGCAAAAACATGAAATATTTGAGCACGCAAGGCATAAAATAACTTAAACGAAAGGATCGGACCAAAAAAAATTTGATTTCCAAATTGGTAGTTCTAAATGTAATTAAAAAAGTGTAAAATAGTTTACTAGTATTTTGAAACGAGAGTCAAATGGGAGTTCTTTGTTTTGTACCGTGTAGAATGTGGGCTTGTTAAGGTTTTCTTTTAATTAAATAAAATATATCAGCTTTATTATTCTTGTCCATATTATCAACGAGTTTAGGAACAACAGGAATGACGGGATGCCCAATAACGGAGCTTTGAAATTGCTGATATTATTGAGCCTGTCAGCTCAACCTGCTGAATGAAACATTTCGAAATATTTTCAAGGAATGAAATAGAATTGAAACTCATTCTATTCTTGGGTTCAAAGTTATTGTTGGTGCATGTTGCTGAACATTTTTTTACATGTAAGTATCACTTCGAGGATTCTTATAATGATTCATTTAAACGTGTGTGTTGCTACTAAAACATATAGTAGTGAAACTGACATTATTTTTTAGGACTTGATGTTAATTTGTTAATTGCTATGACTTCCTTAGTATTAAATAGCAAAGGGTTTTATTATATAATAAGTTTGACGACGTCTGAATAAATATTCAGTCGGACATCTTACGCGTGCAACAGACGCCTTCGAGGGGGCCACAGTTGTCGTTAGCGGTGGCGGGGGCGGCAGTGCCCCCCGAGAACATGCATGTGGCGAGGTTGACGCAGGAACCTGTGGGGTGAATGTCATCCCTGTTGCTGCACAGCGCGTCGTACGTGCTCGACATCGCTTGAATCTCAGCCTCGCTGCCTGTCATCAGAAATTCAGGAGTAAAAATTCATTGCTATAATGAAACTTATTCTATAAATGAATTGATAAACTAGAATGAAAATTCGACCGGCTGCCACAGTCGCCAGGAAACTGTAAGTAAATATGCATGTATCGCTATATTGATATATATTCTATAAATGAATTGTTAAACTTTAATAAAAATTCGACCGCCTGTCACAGTCACCGGGAAATTAGGAGTAAATATGTAAAATATGTAGCCTGATTTCGTATTAAAAATTAGTAGATTTGCTGTTAGGAAAGGTCGTAGTCTGTCTCTTATACACATCTAGATGTGTATAAGAGACAGCTATAGTGCTTCGAAATTGCTCCGAAATNGAAGAAAGATAGAAATGACTGAGCCAAACAGGAGCAGAAACAATGCAAATAAAAGAGAAATAGAAGTGTTTTTAGCATGATAGAAAAACGCAGTCGCCAAAATTCCCAGCGGGATAGAGTACAAATGGAAAACATTAGTTGTAGTTAGAAAGACTTAGACTGCGTGAATTTACGAAAACAATGTTCTCATGTAGCTTACGGAAATTTTTAAGTACATTTTTATGGAAAAAGCATTTGCTTCTGGAAATGACCGGAACGCAATTAAATTTTCAATTCTGTGTCATGTTTTTAAAGTAGCTGCTTCCTGAAAAATTCATAATTTCAAAATTTTCTATTAATTTTTTTTTTCTGGGGTTATAATATAATATAATGGATGTTCTATCGAATCCTTTAAAGTCAAAAAAGTAATGCCATTGTTAGTCGTCATAAGTCATTATTACAGACTGACATATTCTCGAGTTCCGGATCCACGTACAATTCTTGAGGACGTTATTTCGTACACTTGCGAAATTATTCCTTAAATTACTTGAATTAAAAAGTCGCCAAAATTCGTCTCATATTTTTTGGCGTTTGGCATTTAATTATTACGATTTCTTTTGGTGACTAATACAAACAGCAATGCAATGAATCTAAGTTCAAATTTTCATCAATAGTATCGAATATGATTCGTGAAGCATCTCTCATTCGCACACGTAAATTCACATGAATTTCAAATTAGAATTAGATTTGCGATTCCAACTAACTTATGCCCGATAAGTAAGACTTTCATTATTTAGCCTATAACAAAAATCTGATTACAACTTTTTGATTATTAGATTGGTATGAATTTACTCGTAAAAAAGTTACTTGTGTAAACATATTAAAGTAAAACATTGTGCCACGTAATGATAATTGATAAAAAAATATATTATCAGATCTGATAAAAAAATATATTATAGCGGATCTGATAAAAAAATATATTATCAGATCTGATAAAAAAATATATTATCGAATCTGATAAAACAAAAATATTATCGGATCTGATAAAACAAATATATTATCGCATCTGTTAAAACAAATAAATTATCATGTATCTGATAAAACATATATATTTTTGCATCTCATAAAACAAATATATTATCATGTATCTGATAAAATAAATCTATTATCGCGTATCTTACCTCTGAAGAGGTTCCTGATGGGGTTGATGAAGTTCATCTGAGCGACGGACTGCAGGGATGTCGAGGACGGCAGCCAATTCGACAGCGGCGACTGAGACGTCATGATCATGAAGAACATGATTGTGTTATAGATCATGATCATGAAGAACATGATTGTGTTTGACAACATGATTACGAAAACGATTGAGAATCACGAACCTTTTGACACCGACGCAATTATCGCCATCGTTTATAGACGGTAATGAAGCTTATAAAAGATCACCCAAATGCCCACCTTTTGACACCCAACGCAGTTATCGCCAGTGTTTAAAAACATTTATACAGTAATGAAGCTTATAAAAGATCACCCAAATGCCCACCTTTTGACGCCGACGCAGTTGTTATCGTTACCGGACGCTATGCCGATGAGGCGAGGAGGCTTCTCTTCATCTTCGAAATTAATCACGACGGGGCCTCCTTGGTCTCCCTGAAACATCAACAGTTTTTATTATCTTCATAGGAAAATTACCAATTAGTATAATTTAAATCAGACTTAACATTCGTCGCTATTTCCAGGTCTGTTGACGTTTGAGACAATTTTTCATGTATACACACACATACGGGAAATAAGTTATTAATGTAATGAAATGCCGATCCGATGTAAAGAGAATCCTGGGACAAACATTGTTCTAAATTTCTGGAATTATTCCTAATACATTTTCATGTGCCTTATGGGCCTCTATGTATATCATTAAACATTGCCTGGAATGAGCAAGAAATCTGAAAGATGGTTATTAACACGATCGGAAATGCCATGACTTCTGTCTTTTTATTTGTTCATTGGAAAAAGAAATTCTGGGTTTAGGAATAACAAATGAAGCCTAAACACACCTCGCAGAGCTGGATGCCTTTAGGGGTGAGGATGCAGAGCATCTCAGGCAGGATGAACTTGTCGTGGTAGAGCTTGCGCTTCATGGGGGAGTCGTCGTAAATTTCATTACAAGCTTCTTGGTGCAGGTACTGAAAACAGATGAATATGTCGTCGAAACTAACACTGTAGGCTATTATTACAGTTAAAAGTGTTATTTTGGTACTGAATAATAGAAGTATTTGATGTGCTTAACTTAATGATACTCCTCGAGTAGGAAATCATTTTTTAACCTTCATGAGACTAGCTTATTTTTGCTCGAACTTTGCTCCAGGAATAAGTTTTCACCTTAAAAAATTTAGTTCCGTAAAATTTAGGCAAACATTTATAGCACTCCGACTACAATTTGGACATGTTTTACGGCAGAGGCAGGTAAAATTACGGGATCACGATGATATAATGCTAAATATAATGCACCTATATAATGCTCTGAAATTTACCAGAATGATCGTATGTCTATCGCTCCATGAATGTCATGGTGAGCAATGTCTTACATGAATCAGTAGTTTATTAATAATGAGGTTTGAGTTTACTTTCACTTATGTTCGTCCGTGTTATATAAGTACTTTTGACATCACACAACACTCCCGCACCCTTCCATTGATGTAGGTGAGGTGACGTTCGTACGCAGCGAAGTTGAGCAGCGGTGTAGGCCGAACTCCGTGCCCCAGCATCGTGATGTCCTCCCCGACAAGTTCCGCTACAAGCAAGAATGTCGCTAATGAATCTTCAAGTTCTAAATTTATTTTATACCTTAAAGTTTCAGCAATGAAAGAGCACCGATTTGTAAGTTTCATGATCATAACATTTGTAAAACAATTGGAAACAACAGCTTATTTCCCACAGTAAACAATCAACAATGGTCAGACTTCGGTCTCGGCGTGAGGGAAAATTTCTGGGGGTAGACTAAATCCGATAAATTTCCTGCTAAGGAAATGAATTTAATGTAACAAGAATGTAGCTAAGAGGGAGGATGTTCCCCATGTAGATCTTCTTGATATGTGAATCTAAATGTTTGCGATGCGACTATACATATATGTTCTCGAGCACAATTCTCGATAGTATACGTCACTGATCCATAACTAACATAAAATAGTAAGCAAGAGAAGCTTGCTCCAGTGGCGGGCAGGACTGCCTGCCACCAATATAGTCGTGGAAGACCCTACAGAAGGTCTCAGTCCAGACCTTCTCGTAATACATAAAAAAATATAACTTAGCACTCACTGCAGTGAGTGTCGGAGAGCGCATTTTCTCGTCGACGAAAAAGTGGTCACGGACGGATAGACGATCAGACGGACGGACAAGATGAGCACAATAGCGTCTTTTTAGCTCATTTTCTCATTTATGGAAAAAATGCACTATTGTGCTCGCCATGTCCGTCTGTCTGTCCGTCCGTCCGTGACCTCCAGTTTTCTTCGACGAGAAAATGCGCTCTCTGTCACTCACTTGAGTACTGAGTTATAATTTTTCATAAATGTGAAAATGCGCTAAAAATGTCATTAAACACTCACTGTCAGGTCGAGCAATGCTGACAGGCGTGCACTTGATCATGTCCCGCTCTAGCTTGAGCACCGCCAAGTCGAAGGCGAGTTCGCCGTGCTTGTACATGGGATGGAACACCGTCTTGGAAACTCTGCCAGTTAAAAGACAATTTTATTCTAATATGTGCAGTTTAGCGTGTTTCAAAGCTTAGCTTATATCCGCTCTTGTTATAACAGAGACCTTCTTTATTAAACTTTCCTGGAGTTTGTTTTGAACTTACAGGGTTCATTGATATAATAGATACAACTCGATTTCGGAAGGTTTCTAATATGATAGTCTTCAAATTTTTCTTGATCGGTTTGCCACATTTCGTTAAAGATTTTTCTGTAAATGCTATATTTATTTCTCAATCTCTTGACACATATTATTTATCAGTTCGATATTATACATTTCTTCAATTATTTAAATCAATCTCAGATATTTCTCGACTTTCTTGCCGCATTCGGAAATGAACGCTGCTCTTCATCAGATTATTGCGAGGAAATGAGCTTCATTCAACATGAGTTGTGTCACCAGTTCCTAATATTGTACGAAATGTCTTAGCTTCAAAGTGATTTTTTTTGTAGATGTTATATGTAAATGACTAGATATTCTAGTCTAATCTTCTCGTCAGTAAATAATTTTTGATCTTCAGAGAGCATTTCATTCACGATAAAGTATTGCCATTAATAACAGTCGTTTAGATTTGTAGTCTTAGAAATAAATGTTTCACCTGTTTGAATATGCATCATGAATGCGAATGACATCAGAACAATGTTTTTTCACGCACCTGACGTGGTGGGTTTTGTTGAACAGCGTCTCGCCAGAGCGGAATCGTGGGTCTCCTAAGTCATCTTGGTTGAACACAGCGTGAATTCTGTAGTTCTTAGTTTCGAATCTGTAGAAGTTAAATAAGAATTTCTATAAAATCTCAAGCCACAAAAGCTGCCCGGGACTACTAATTATAAATGAAAGAAACACGGCTTGTTTTATTATAGACTTTATTTAAGTCTACCATATTTACATTATAACCACTTGTGATTCTCTTCACTTGCTGAGGATATACTGATTTTTAGTGTGACAAAATGCGCGATATGATGCCGTAATTCAATTTTAATAATCAGAAGTTGGAACGAAAACCGATTGCGTTAGATTGAAATAACTTTGATACGTAATTCGAAATTGTATTTCTTGTTTGATTCTCGTTAGTTGGGCCGGCATGGTTTTAGAATGCTGTCGTTCTTTCATGATTCTATTATAAGATATTTTTGTGCAATTTATGACTAAATTTTCCTTGATGGTTTATCAACGTATTCCACAAATAATGAAGGGGCAAGTTCATATATAATAGTGAAAGTTTTTTATTGAACTAGACACCTGGACCAGGTTTGTTACGGACCAGGTTTGTCTGTAACATCTCTGAAGCCACTCACCCTTTCCTCATGACGCAAGAGGCTGCCGTAAGAGCGAATCGAGGGGAAATGAGAGTCGCGGAGCAGAAGAAATGTTCACCAACCTCGTTTCGTACGATCAAGTACCCCTGAAACACAAGAAATTCAATAGTTTATCACTATCAAGTAGCTCTGAAACTCGTAAAATTCATTAGTTTCTCACGACCAAGAAGCCTTGAAACACGTCAAATGAAATCGGATATCGCGATCAAATAGTCCTTTAGGCGTATCATAGTAAAATGTAAGACGGAGGTCTGAACTGGAAAAGATCCTCCGAAAAAAAATAAATCCGAATATATTGATCAGGAACTATTACATTTTATGCTTTTAACTTAAAATTTTTCACAGAAGGAGAACTTATTTTTCCTCGCTGTGACATTCCAGAAAAATAAAAATAATGCTCTCAATAAACGAGGTAATTATTAATCTCCCATTACAGATTATCTATTAATAATAATTATAATTACCTGTATTACTATAAGAATGTATTGTTTTATGATTCCACAATAATGTTTAGTCATTTAGAAAAATGTGTCACTGCAGTTTTAGTCACTCTACTCAATTTTAGCCATGGAACAATTTGATTAGATTTGGTCCTTAAAATGAGCTGCACTGAAATTTCTTACGTAAAATGATGTGTCTTTTTCTTTCGGTGAGCTCTGCGTTGTGGAGGGACCTGTAACGAACAAATTAATGAATTCCTGTCCAATTCCGGCATGATTGAACTCAATCAAAATTTAACGTAATCTTTAGAAGATAAAATTCAAGTTCTATAAGTAACGATTGCATCTAGTCACTCTAAAAACACGAAAAAGATACATCTATTGGTGCAAACAATTTACCTTTTTAGACATTTCTGTAAAATTATATCGATTCTATGTCCAATCGACCAGCGCAAATAAAAGAATATTCGAAACCGCATCTAGACATGGAGATATATATTCGTATAAATATTCTATTTTGCAATTCTGATTTAAGTTTAAATATTCATAAATATATTTAGATAAAATTCAAAACAATTATGATTTTTCAAGAAATGAATAATAATAATAATTCTCGATGTAGTGACTTAATCAAGCATATAAATTATTAATAATGCATAATTTCTACTTCGCATCAATTAGATTTCAGTGGAAAACAGAATGTGAAAGAGATTAAAAATTAATAATTTCTTTTCTTATGTATACATACGTGCTTGTGCGGCTCCATTGGCTCTGATCTTTACAATAGACTAGAGGAAACTACATTCTCATTTTCGCTTTATGATGTGTAGATGTGTAAAACTCACCTTCAATTTCTCTATTTATTATTAATGTTAAAGTTGTCATGTGGGCAGTAAGTTTTTGATTAAATGTAGGATAGCTTTATATGAAGGTTAGAGTTAAATAGTTCATTCGTATTCACAATCAAAATTTGTTGAAAGTTAATAGGAAATTTAAATTAATTTAAATTAATTGGAAATTTAAAGAGAATGAGCCTTGAAAGTACCACGTCTATAAGCAATAATACATGAGTCAATAATTTATTGAAAATGGTCAGTAACGTGTACCTTTATATCGCCATGACCTGCCACCCATTTAGCCTCATTTTGAACGATCTTGTAGCACACATGAATAGAAAATACAGATTGTTCCCATCTTCACCTCTAATTATTAACGATGGACCTAGTAACTAACGTATACAAACATTCAGGCACTTCAAAATAAAACACATTATCGAGGCTGGAAATTATGGAAGCTAAGCAGGTTTAAATCAGCACTCTGAACTAGAACATATCAGCTAGTAGCCCCAAAAGCATTCCTTACACAGGTTTATACTTATTCATAATTTTGCTGAAAGCCGATGATTTGTTATTCTGAAAGTTACCGAGAAACAGTCCTAATAAGGAATAGAATTTACAGTTTGTTGTTATAAACTGGCTTAAAATTACCACCCACATTCAAAATAGTAATTCAACCTGATTATTCATGTCAAATTCTGGTCTAAGCAATAACTATGTTGTTGATAATGTCACTCACACTAGGCTGAACTTCTTTGGGAAAATTGTTTGTCCTAACACACAATGTACCAAGTTTCACATGAATAAGTTGGCATATGAGGGTTAATTGATGTGTAGTTGGCTGCTCCGGATGTGCTCATGTACATGCAAATCTGGACGAAGATGCCACGTACTTGGACCCTGAGAAGTGACATGATCAGCAGTATTGTGCACTCCTTGAGATTGCCGAAGATTGTTCAAGAAGTTGGTTGCTGCTAATTTGCCTACGTGTTGCGCCAGGGCATTCAAATCGCTTCCGGAGGCCTGAGGCTCCTTGTTGGCATTGGGAGCGTCAAGCGGGGAAACTAAAACCACGAAACCATCATCAATTAAGCTGCTACTCGTCTGTCCGTAAGATGAACGACGTCGAGGCAAGGAAAGCCCGTCGCCGGAGGCTTTTCTAGCCTCTATTCCTTCTTCGACGACTTCCTTGAGCTCAGCAACACTGATGCTATCTGTGATAAGGGCATTTGAATCAAAATAATCGTTGTGGACACCAGCAGCATATATTTCTTAGTAATATGAAACAAGAAATAATGCCAAAATTTTGAGAGAATCACAGGTTCGAACAGCGGAGGGTAAAGGTTTCTATAGGGAGTGGCTGTTGTAAAATTTCTTTCAGCGAGGAGAAAAAAATTCTTGCCAATGTATTTATGAATTACATTGGGGCTTTCAAGTATCTTGTGACGGTCCAATATGAGAGGTCGTCAGATTAGGGTCAGAGACTGAGGGATACCCGCAGAACAACGCTCTTGGATTAGTTATTGAAGACATGAGCTATTGTGCAGTAAAATCGTCCATGTCTCATATCGCCGAACTACTAATTTCTCTCAAACATAAGGGCTCTACTTGCTGTATGTAGCTACGGTTAAATAAAAACTCTGCAAATGAAAGTAATAATTTTTTCCACACCAACCAATGCATAATCGTCAATAAATTATTTTGTACACATCCTAAAATTTTAAACAGTTTGGTAACCATGTTCATTTCATTCATATAAACATTAATTAAATCACCAAAGGAGTCACCATAGTTCAGTACTCTGTCTCCAATATGGAATTGTTTATTTACAAAAAAGGCCAAACCTGCAGTTGAAGTCGATTCGCCAGAGAGTGTTTGCAAGTCAGATTTGTTAGTAGGTGTTGGGCCTGTAATGTTCCCAAGAGTAGGAGAGTAACTTGGTTCAGTAGTTATTGTTACAGTGTCATTTTTAAAATGCGATGACGATCCGTTCATGTCCGTTGGTGACTGACCAAGGAAGGCTAGTATGGATTGATTCTTATCAAAAATTTCAACCATTTTATTAATTTTGTTCTCACTGTTAGCTTGGTTTTTTATCGAGCGATCAGGTAGCCCGGCTGGTAGTCGAGTAGCTAGTGCTTCGAACTGACGATTATCTTGGGGCCGAACATGAGGGTTAGTTTGATGCTCGAGTTTTGGAGCCGGCAGGGAATTCGAGTTCCTCCGGAGTTTAGGATTGGTGGGTCGGAGTTCAGAATCTGCATCGGGATTAAATTTGTCACCGAACAACTGTCTTATGATTTCTTGATCGTTTAATAATTGCGAATTTGTGTTCTGAGGTGACTTCATTGATAAACTTGAGCTTGACGGTCTTGTTAACAATGCTCCTAAGGAGTCTGAGGAAGCCGTACTACTCCGTGTTTCGCAACGAGAGACTCTTGGGTCACAGGCAGATTTCTGAACATCGGACTTCAAAGGTTGCACCACAGCTGCAGGCTCCGAAGAATCCAATATATTCCCAAAAGAGGGTAGTGACGACACCATGTTCCTTAACCAAGTCCATTGACCCAAAGTCTGTGTATTTTGTAGCTGAAGAGTGTCTTGAGGATTCGGGACTTGGTCAGGGAAAAAATCATTTCTTGACTGTGAATCAGAGGAGGTTATCTTTGCTTCCTTTTCTCGACGATAAGTTTGACGTCGCACTCGAATAGGAATCTTTTCTTCTGGGTTTTTTCTTTCATCTTCTACTGGGTTTGACTGAGGTTCTTCGGTTGTTGATGGTTCATCCTTGCTGGGCGGTAATTCCGTCTTAACATCTTCTTCTTTTACGCTTTCAGATGTTTCATTCGTAGATGTGAAAAGACGTCCACGGGGAGAAGTCCTGCTGTGCCTTCGGCTGATCTTAACTGTGAAAAAATATCGAATAGAGAGCAGATAAATAATTCGATAGATATCTTTAACACGAAATATTAAATTCAATGAAGTTAGTAATGAAGGCTCACATCTTTACTGATATTCGCTGATTAACACGGGGAAAGTAGCTTATTGATTTTGTAATTCGGTAGAAGAGTTGTCTGAAATTTAAATTGACTAATACAGAACTGCAAGTGCGTGTTGATAGTTTGACTGTGATTTTCATGCACAAACGTTGGAATAAGACACCAGTAATAAGTATGCACCTATATTAACCATTTCTATTAATTAATAAATAGTAGAACGATTTGCATGTGCTTAAACTTTGAAGAGAATTTCTTATATATATATCTTCAATTTCCTTTATCTCTCAGTATAACATAAATTTTTCCTAACAAATGCATGGTTAATTTGCCCGTAAAATTAATGAACTTGTTTTCATTTGCGCGCGTTCAAGAACGCGATACGTACTTGGTGAGATCATCGATTGGTCGCACTTAATTTGTGTAAGCTTTATCAAATACTTGTGCAGTTTGTCTTGCACGTCCATGTGCATGACCACGTCCTGGTAAACTCTGAAGACCCCAGTCATGCCTTCACGAACTTTGATCAACGCTGAAAAAAAACGCACAAGCGAATATACATTTAATTGAAAATTTTGGCAATTTGTTGTTGAACTTTGATGTACGCTGCAAGCAAAACACACACACAAGCGAATAAACTCTAAAAAGAAAATTTTGGTAATTTATTGTTGCGGTTGATAATTTTACTTACCTTAGGGGAAGACTTAATTTATATATCATCAAGAATTTCGTAGCATCTTAATGTAGAATTCTTCATTATACTAGTTAAGCCTTCTACAATCAAGGCTGAATATTTTAAAATTCATGATGATTCACATAGTCTTTATTTTTCATAGTGGGTAAAATATTCACTCATAAATAACAAAACATTGTTTGAATTTCAATTGATATACTGTAGTTACATGCGTTTTCAATCCTAATCCACATTTTTAGGAGCTCATTCCATTTTATTAATAATTATTAACAGATCACGATTATTTATCATATTATATAATGTAAAATATAAATTATATATTTTCTTAAACCGTCACTCACTCTCGTGCTGATTGAGGTTGCCACAGAGCACGCCGCTGTTGCCCTCTGCCTGGCCTGAGATAGTGAGGGTGTTACCCTCACATATGTCGACACGAGGAGCCGTCAACACCAGGTCAATAAACTCGGCTCTGCACAGGAATTATTTAAACTATTATTTGTTTTATTAAGCAAAAAATTAATATTTATATTATTAGAATTAGAAATTATTATTTTTTTACGTAGAGAAGTGAATCAAGGAATATAATTCTTGTTGAAGTCCAATGTAAAACATTAAATGATTTAACTGTAGCTTCCTCCGTGCGACTGTAACAAGAGGTGACAAGATCATTAGAGCTCGGGTGCCATACATTCTAATGGGTTTACTAGGACAAAATGACCAGGAGATCAAGCAGTGGGCAATATTGACTCAATGAGTTGCTGGTTCTAGACCCATCTAGCAGTAAAAATTCCGAGACATCTCGAATCGGAGACAAAATGGCCTAATATTCAAGGCTGAAACCACTTTATTTTTAAGTCATCAAATTATAATGTGTAGGCTTAACTACGGGTTTCAGAGACCCTTCATGGAAATGCAATGGTGAAGAATGGTGTACCTGATGTAGCAGACGTTGCGGTTGGGAGTGATGTTTATAGTGCAGCCGTCGGCTCTAGGGGACAGTGCAGGATATTTCTCACTCTCCCAGAACGCCACACGACTCACCATCGTGTCACCACACGACAAGTGATCTGTCCACACAATTATTGTATGTTACATAGCAGTTCGTGATGTAATAAAATGTTTTGAATATTTTCCGGATGTTTATTTCCGGATGTTTATTTTTATTTGGGTTTTGAAGTAAGTCTGCAATCAGAATTCTAATGCGAAATAATCTTCACATCATCAGAAAATAACGGCGAAATGTGTACTGATAATCGACAAGAAGTAAGATAATTATTGTAACTGTCCAAAAGAGCAAATGTATTAAATTTTTCGATGTGAAAAACTCGTTAATAACAAGAGAACAGATCTATTCAGGAACCGCCGTCAGTTATCTGTCTACTATGGCAGGACTATGTATTTACAAAGGCATCAAAGGTGTAATGACATGACCAAATACTTTTAGTAATTTGAAGGATAATATATGGAGAATTACCATATAATAAAAGGTTATGTTACCATAATATGGGACAGAAATACCATATAATAATATGGTATTTCTACTTTATTAGGTACAGGCTGCCTTCAGTACAAAAAGTAAAGGCTATGGCCGCAACACGACTTTATGTATTTCAGCGTCACAAAAACTTAAACAGAGACCAATGTCGTTTAATGATTAAAAACAAGTTTTTTGGAAGGACTGGTCTGACGCTCGATCTTACGAGAAACTGAACTTTTCTACTACTATCTTCCAACTTGTTTATACTCATAGCGGTATCAGATATATAAAACGTGGTCCGAGAACTTCTAGTTAAAATGAAACTCAGATACACTGTATCAATGTTCCATGTCAACCATTGCTAATCGTGATATGAACATATTTCGTGAACATATCGTGATGAACGTAGATGAATTTAATCTATTAAGAAATTCCCAGAAATTCTTATAAATATTAAAAAAAGCACCGCAAAACTATAATGACTGTTTGGGCATGCAAGGCCTTGCAAAACTTGAAGGAGAGGATCGGACCAAAAATAAAAATTTTATATTCAAATTGGTAGTCATAAATGGAATTAAAAATGAGTAAAATAGTTTCTTTCGTATTTTGCAACGAGAATCAAATGAAATTTTTTGTTATTGTTGTTATTATTATTGTTGGTGCATTTTACTGAATATGTTTCTACATGTTATTATCGCTTCAAGGGTTCTTATGGTGATTCATGTAAACGTGTGTGCTACTATTGAAACATATAGTAGTGCAACTGACTCCTTCTTTTAAGAACTTGATGTTAATTGCTATAACTTCCTTGATGTTAAATAGCAAAGAATTTTATTTTGTAATAGGTGTGAAGTCGCATGAGTCAATATTCCCTTGGACATCTTACGAGTGCAACAGACGCCCTCGAGTGGGCCACAGTTGTCGTTAGCGGTGGCGGGGGCGGCAGTGCCCCCCGAGAACATGCATGTGGCGAGGTTGACGCAGGAACCTGTGGGGTGAATGTCATCCCTGTTGCTGCACAGCGCGTCGTACGTGCTCGACATCGCTTGAATCTCAGCCTCGCTGCCTGTCATCAGAAATTCACGAGTAAATATCTATTGCTATAATTATACTTATTCTATAAATGAATTGATAAACTAGAATGAAAATTCGACCGGCTGCCACAGTCGCCAGGAAACTGTAAGCAAATATGCATGTATCGCTATATTGATATTTATTCTAGAAATGAATTGATAAACTTTAATGAAAATTCGACCACCTGCCACAGTCACCGGGAAATTAGGAGTAAATATGTAAAATATGTAGCCTGATTTCGTATTAAAAATGAGTAGATTTGCTGTTAGGAAAGGTCGTAGTTTCAAGCCGATAGATTGAACTTGACCGAATCATCCGCGATAGTTTTGAATAGGAAATATAAATTACAATGTTTGATTAACATTTTGAGATTAACAGCGACAGTCCTGAAATATATAGAATACCATCTCGTGCAGCTATTTTAAGGCTTAAATATACACGCCTCTTTGCCTTTTGATAGTTAATGATAGGAGGATTGAAATAAATTTAGCTAAATAATAATAATAAATAATAAATAATAATAATAATTTAGCTAAATAAATATTATATTGATGAAACTACATATAAACAGTCGAGTCTTGCGCCTCGATTCCACTTGCAGGGACTTAGCCTCATGCTTGGTAAAAAAAGTTCTACGAGAGAAAGCGGTCCTCCTGAAAAAGATCAGAAGTCAGGGCATTTATTTGCGAGCGCACTTTCGCTTTCATCAAACTGTATGCTGCAATACCAATGAAAGGGGGCATTTGCTTCAATAAAATCTAGAATACTCAATTTTTTGAGCACAAAGAAAGCAGGCATTACTGAATTAGCCGTGCATAGGATCTTTTATTGCTGCATGTACATGAAATCTGACAGAAGATTGCTTGCCAGGCGATATTTAGTCGAGACCAAGAGTTTAAATGATTCATGATCCAGAGTTTGTATATTTATTTTGTGTGTGTTTGAAGGCAAATTGGAACTAAAATGCGTATATTTTATATATTATATTATATAAATAATAATATATATTATTATATTATGTATATTATATTATAACTCTATTTTGAGCTCTATTTTCCCACAATTATGACAACATTGAGCATGGGAAGAAAATATATTTTTTAAATAATGGATTCACCATACGCTGTTTTCATTTAATTTTTTCTGCAAGTATGACCACATCGATGGCTGAAAGTGAATGGCGAGCATAGGAAAAAACAAGGGTTTCTCCTTGCGAACCGTCGGCATGGCGTGGCCAAGACGACACTGTCGAATATTTAGAAAATCCGGTTTGTGGTCGCATTCGCAACCGGTTGCCGCACTCAGGTCTTGCGGGAAAAGTTTCCAATCTTTCGGAACTAAATTGACATTGATAGGTTGGTTCGCTTTTTGTGATGAATTCACTTTTCTTTGTTTGGCATTGCTACTTTTTTTTACCGACGCTATAGAAACGTGTCCACGGGCAGGCATGAAGCTTTGAATTCCGAGAAGAAAGATAGAAATGACTGAGCCAAACAGGAGCAGAAACAATGCAAATAAAAGAGAAATAGAAGTGTTTTTAGCATGATAGAAAAACGCAGTCGCCAAAATTCCCAGCGGGATAGAGTACAAATGGAAAACATTAGTTGTAGTTAGAAAGACTTAGACTGCGTGAATTTACGAAAACAATGTTCTCATGTAGCTTACGGAAATTTTTAAGTACATTTTTATGGAAAAAGCATTTGCTTCTGGAAATGACCGGAACGCAATTAAATTTTCAATTCTGTGTCATGTTTTTAAAGTAGCTGCTTCCTGAAAAATTCATAATTTCAAAATTTTCTATTAATTTTTTTTTTCTGGGGTTATAATATAATATAATGGATGTTCTATCGAATCCTTTAAAGTCAAAAAAGTAATCCCATTGTTAGTCGTTATTAGTCCTTTTCGCAGACTAACATATACGAAAGTTCCGGATCCACGTACAATTCTTGAAGAGGTTATTTCTTAGACATGCGAAATCCTTCCATAAATTACTTGAACTAAAAAAAAGTCGCAAAAATTCTTCTCATTTTTTAATTTAATTATTTCGATTTCTTTTGGTGTCTAACACAAACAGTAAGGAATCTAAGTTTCATCAATAGTATTCATCAATGGTATCAAACAGTTTCATCAATAGGATCAAAATTTCATCAATAGTATTGAATATCATTTGTGAAGCATCTCGCATTCGCAAACGTAAATTCACATGAATTTCATATAAGAATTAGATTTGCGATTCCAGTTAATTTATGCTCGATAAGTAAGACTTTCGTTATTTAGCCTAAACAAAAATCTGACTACAACTTTTTTGTTATTAGATTGGAATGAATTTACTCGTAAAAAAGTTACTTGTGTAAACTTATTAAAAGCAAAACATTGTGCCCGTAATTATAATAAGCCCACGGGTACAAAATTGTTTTTATTCTACAGGGGTAATATTATTATTATTCTATACACGAATTTTCTTACTATTCTTCAGGATTATGGTTAAAACCAACAATTAACTACAGACGCGATTGGCCTTCGCGCTAGTAAATCACATTATAAAATTGCTAATTTACTATACTCAGTCCGCGTGGAATTTTTCATGCCATTCAACCAGTGGAAAATTCTTCAGTGACAATAAACAGTTCGCAGAGCACTCGACCATCTGGCATCCATGAGCTGAGGCAGCATGACATTACATTGTGGCCTATATTGTCAACTTTGCAGGTTTTTAATCTTACGATAAATTACTAGAAATGACGAAGCAACTTTCTTACGATGAATTACTAGAAATGACGAAGCAACTTCCAGTGTCCTCTTACCGACATACTCTGAGTAGGCATAACTGTTATTCGAGAACATAACTCTATCAGTTGTGCTTCATAATTTAATTCTACTAATGGATTAGAATGAATCATTCGCCGGTATAGGAGAGTAATTGTCGTCTCTAAAATTATGCATCTGCTATACGTTAGTCGAGAAAATGCTTTCATAAGCTTTTAGATATTAATAGCGAAAATTAACTGAAGATCTAGGAATTGGGAGTATGCTTATATTCACTAATTGAGTTTAATTATCAATAGACTTTAATCTACTCAACTTTTATTTTTAATACTTATAATCCATACTACATCGCCGAAATTGTAGCTCATTTGAACGGTACCTCTCCTATTAATTTTTATCATATCATAATGTGTCTAGAAATTGTTATTTAGACGCACTATTGAACACATGTAATCATTTGCCCTATATTGGCAATGAAAATTCAAAAGTGATCAATAATTTCATTAAAGTGACAAAAATTCTGTCTTGGATTCAAACATTTTCTAATAAAACAAATCTATTATCGAGGATCTTACCTCTGAAGAGGTTTCTGATGGGGTTGATGAAGTTCATCTGAGCGACGGACTGCAGGGATGTCGAGGACGGCAGCCAATTCGACAGCGGCGACTGAGACGTACCCATGAAGTTACTTGTCATAAATATGTAGGTGCTTCTATTTAAAACTGTATGAAAATTTTGCTTTGACTGCGGCATACAGTACATCTCCACATTTGATGTTCTTGATGAATAGAGGATACGAGTAACTTCTAACAGTTATATTTTAGGTATTCAACTGAGTTCGATTTTCAACTGAATTATTATTTTAGTTTTTAAAATAACAAGTTGGATGGTCGTGTTGAAGGTGAAATTTTGAATTATGTATTTATTACAAGTTTGAACCCATTATGTTATGGTGGGTCGATCAATAATAAGAAGCTGAATCAAATTCGCTCACTTATTCACATATTTGTGAGGGTTTGGGGAAAATTAATTAGTAATAATACATTATATAATAATGAAGGAATATTAATTATATATTTTCTAATTGATGGGGCATTAAAATTTTATGGAACGATATTTGCCCTTGCTTAATTACATTAGTGAATATTCACTTACTGGTACCTCAATGACTCAATATTTTAGCTAATAAGGCGGAAATGGTCCAATATCTCACACAAAATAAATATCAAGTCATTATAAAACATTCTACATAAACAATAAAATTCGGAAACATGAGAGAAAAATTAGATTTTTTGTCGAAATGTTCTAAAATAAATCGATTGCATTTAATTGCATATTAGTTTCAACTTAAATAAATAAGCGTACGCCATAATCAGTTAATTACTCACCATAGGAGCAGCCAGAGCGGTGATGAGTACATTGTTGTGGGCTCAGACGCCGCTCTAAACAATCACTTCTTGCCAAATATTTATCTTCTTTGATCTCGTTTAGATAATAGAATTACTCAGTTAGTGGTTTCATCACGGTAATGATATAGTAAAGATAATAAGATTACTTAGATAATGATTTCATCCACGTCATGATTTTACCAAGGTACTGATTTACTCGAGGAAGTATTGCTAAATTGTGAACCCCTAAATAGTTAGACCTCAATAAAGCAGTTGATCTTGACCTCCTGTTGCCTAGATACCGACGGCGCTATCAATGGCAAATGGTAAAAACTTTCTTACCACAAAATTAAATACCTAGAAATAAGTTTTCCGTCCAGATAATTGTTTTAATCACACTAAAAACTTTTAAATTTTTTTGTTTGTCGCAAGATATTCTAAGGAGTTTTCGCTTAATTTTTACAATGAAAGTTCCCACGTTAAGTACTTTGTCTGCGAATTTGAAATTTATTCCCTGAACTTAATTCAAAGACGAATTCCATTATTATTCCAATAATATCTATTTTAATCTGGCATCCAAAATTGTAAAGCAAGGGAAACTCTTAGTAAATTCGTCATATCTCAATTCATTAGAGTTCTCTTTACCTTTAAATTCTCAGAATTTTTAAACAAGCTTAAGATACAAATGCTTTTGTATTTTTCACCGAAATTCTCTGAACCGCGTGCGGGAAGAGCGGGTAACCCGACCGGGACGCCACCACAACCCAGACTCCGGGCAGATTTCCGACGGTCCGGCATTTGCAGCAGCCGTCCGGGCATCGTTCCGTGGCACGCAGGCAGCCCGAACAAGAACGTCTTCTTTGCGCATGCCAGTTTTTGCGCACATTTTCACTTGCACTAGCCGGACAGTCGATATTAAAGCCGTCAAGTAACTGGATATTTATACGAATTTTTTGCTCTAGCACGCTTACAAAACTAGTATTGCCGAAAGGCCTCGATTTTACAAACCACGTAATAGTTACAAAATTGAGCCACGAAAGGACGATGGGTTCTGCAGCACGTGTCTCCGCCTCGCCGTACTGTAGTGCAAGGGAAACTATGATAATGAGGGAACAAACGAGTTTAAGTAAGCATGAGCATTTATGATCGAGTGCTTGTAGTTTTTCCTGATATGAAAGCATTTAAGGGGCAACACTGTACGAAAAGATCCCCTTGGGTGCAACTTCGTTTGATGGCATTGATAACAACAAATATTATATAAAACATTTAATATTGTTATAATACGCTAGATGTACTAGGAATTCTCCCAGTTAATCTACTCGCAATACTATTGTATGTATACATGATTTCAAAATAAATAAATGGGGAAAATTTTGAGAAATGACCCGAATGTTGAACCATGTTCCGTTTTTCCAACATGCATTAGTGATAAGAAGTTTTTATCATATATCTATGGCCAAGACTAAATGCACGTACCTCATATTAGCGGATTTTAAGGTTCCGTTTTTGTTCCCATTATCAGTAGTTTTCTTTGCCTTGGGTGAACTGAACGAAAGTTAGCAGTCGTATTGTCGAAAAAGCGGACTCGGCTTTTTATGTAACGGTATCTTCCCTCCGATGGATTAATTATTATCTTTATTAAAATGCATATCAGTGATTTGCCTTAAAGAGGAGTAATGCTTTCACGAAATTTAATTCAGTAGCGAATTAAATGGATTGCTCAAGGATATAGCCGGTTTAATATCTTGTAAAGAGAGTTCTTTTATGGAATAAATGGGTTCCCTCTTACGGAATAATTGGGTTCCCTCTTATGGAATAAATAGGTTACCTCTAATGGAATAAATGGGTTGGTCTATGGAGCAAATGGGTTCCCTAAGGGAATGAACGTTTTCTTCTATGTAACAAGTGGGTTCATTAATGTAATAAGTGGAGACTGTTATGGAACAAATGGTTTGCTTAATGACGTAAACGGATTTTTTTATATTTAAATGGATTCGTAAATGAGTTAATTAGATTCGTTAATGAAATAAACGGATTCTCTTATGTAATGAATAAAATTGGTAATTGAATAGGAATGAACTCATATGGAATGAACAGAATACATTGCGGAGTGAATGGATTCGTTGATAAAATAAACCTACCCTTTTAAGTAATGTAAAGGTTCGTGGTTGAACGCGTTTGTTTCAAACAAATGCGATCTTCTCACTTGATACGAAATTTAGACCATATGACTTCTAAAAAAATCAGGCGTACCAGTTCCTTTGTTTCAATTCAGGGAAAATACGAAAGAGTTGAGTCATAATTTATAATCATAATATATTCTCTGGAATGACAGCTAGAGAAAACTTCAACACCACAGCTTTACTTGCATCATCAAGTTTTTAGCCTTCAAATTGCGGAGAGACGTCGTTCCATCGAACCACATCGTGGCGTCAAGTTAAATTCGGTAAGATTTCTCTGTAACCTGCGAGATGATAGGGACAAAAACCCGTTCTTCTTCTCCATCGCATTCACGAGGACGAGGTTGGGAAGCTTTACATAAATGAAAAGCAAGGGCGAAAAGAGTTGGCTTATGAGTGGAACACCGACAGCCACCTATAATTCACCAATAATTGAGTAAGTTGGGTTATGCATGTATAAAACTGTATTAAGAATGTCGGTGCTCATATTATTGCATTTTCTTAAAATCTTTTAGTTGTTGATGAGCATATATGCGAAAAAGAATAAAATTCATAAAGAATATCAGCTGATTGAACTCGGTTACTGGGTTTGTTTGCGAATATGTCGGATCCATGTACATATACATATGTACAAAAATGTTCGCTTCCAAGTTTGTGTTTCTGTGAAATTGAAGCCTAGCGCGAACAATACAAATATGTTTTCAGGCGCGTTTCTATAACTTTTAAATTTAGCTTTTCGTGGTTATTATCGAGTTCAGAAATTTTATTTCGGCTGGGGAATCAGGTGACATTACAAAGCCGATATTAAAGAACGAGAATTATATTTTTCACTAGGTACTTCTCGATTTTACTTTCAATGCAAAATGACTTTTCGTTTTTCAAATGACTAACTCAATATTATTCGTTGCTGAAAAGCCTAATCTATGAATTTAGTTGCATGTTGTTATAAAAGGTCGTTTATTACCCATAAATGCATGGGTTCAAATTAAAAATTATTAACGGGATTCAATGTAGTAAATTTTCTGTTAATATCCAACCCGAGCAATGCATGCCGGTTGAGCTCATGTGTTTAACTAATATGATGAGATAATAACTTCTGGATTAAATGCCAAGAAAAGAACAAGATAATTGTTTACCAAAAACATCAACCGATCCAGCAAAGTTTGAGTGGAATTTATTACGATTGTAGTTCGCAGAACGAGTTTGAAAACTGGTGCTCGAATGCGGTTTTTACATTGCATTTTACACCTCAGCGTTAGAAGTTAATGTTCCCGTGAAACCTGAATTAATCCAAGCACGAAAGAATAATGATTATAGGAGACATTTTGAACGTCAAGTTAAAGAAGGAGCTTCTTCATTTCTTGCAATAGAAATTGACGGGTCAGTCTTGGCCGAAAAACATGCTGGACAGACTAGCTCTCGACACGCGATTCCCTTACTATCAAACCACGTGGAGAAAGTAATTCTGTTGTAATGGTTTTTAATGAGGTGAAAACCTGCTTTGCTGAGAACATTTCTTCGTATAAAAACCACACCTCACTAAATCAAACCCTGGAAGTTCCAATTTATTCCCGGTTATTGTAATAGTCTCATGCCAAGGAATTTATAACATTACAAAGCTGGTACGACCGACGTTGGCCGTGATCGCACATAATTCCTGCAAATTGAGAATATCGGAATCGCAAATCCAGTCGATCCACATCCCCCGTTATAATAATAAAGCAGTTGTATGCAAATGAGATTATTAAAAAACTGGAATGAAATGATTGGAGTAATAAGTGAAATTCGATTTCTAAAGTGACATATTTAAATTTACATTGAAAATAAGGAACTTTTTTCCTACTCTTAAACCATGGTCACTCGAGAGTTCTATGCGCTCGGTAAAATGCTGGTAAAAACGTTATATTATCTCATTATTACACAGCAGCTTCATTATTATTATGAGATTCAGAATAAAAAGTTTCCGAATCACAAGGATTAACTAGTTTAGGCAACGCCTGGCAAGCAAACTAGTAGAACACAAAACTTGTATCTATGACACTTGATAAGTCTCGGGGATACGTGCACATCGAACAGCCGTGGATAAGCAGGTGCGATGATAGGCGCCCATGCATATATTTGTGGTGCCAGGCTTTAAACACATACAAACCCACAAGTATTGTCGAATAAAGAAAGATTTTTCAAAGGATAATAATGCATTGTAAACCTTTCAAATGCACTGAAATTTTATGTGTAAACTCAATGCGAATTCATTTTAATTTTAATTAGTGCTCCTTATAGTGCCCCAACGTTGAAGAATGAATGAAATTACATTAGTTTTATATACAGTATAGACGACAAATTCTCAAAAACAAATGTTGCGTAAAAAAATACATGTCGCTGAGTTCGTTGAACTAACCAAACCGGTTGCACAATAGGTTCAATGTTCGCTTGCATGTAACTTGCCTGCATAGAAAAAATGAACGAGTTTCTGTCAACCTGAACCCCTTTCCTTTCAAATAATTCGCTTGTTGAACGTAATTGGTTAGCCTCGAGGGTGTCTCTCAAGTTTGAAGCTTCCTTTCATTTCTGTTCCATGCATAAGCCCAGGGAAAATTCTGGCCTTGGCCTGCTGGCTGTTAAGCTTAAATTTATAGCTCGACGCACTTGTTTCTCTTGGTTCAAGATGAACAAATAAGGATGGCAGGTCGTAGACATTTTATCTACAACCTTCATGGCTGTTAGTGGCGGTTGTCGAGCCTTGAATGTATATCTAGTGCATGGGCAGTCTCCGTTGAACTCTGTTAAGCATTTCAAACGAAGAAGAAATGTCAACCTAGTTAACTACATTGATATTTTAACAATAACTCTAACGAGAAGAACGTCCTACAGGGGAAAAAACATTTATTTAAAGTATACATAAATTGGTTCAAATTGAATTATTTATATTAGACTAATTAGAAAAATATATTTTTAAATCAGATTGTGCCAAAAGCAGTAAAAACTATGCTACATAAGAATAATAAGTAAAAAGAATTCTTTCGAGGCTTACTAAATGAAATCAGTTTCTTAATACGTAATTTACATAAAACTGTGTCAAATTGATTTTTTATTTCACGTTTGAATTTGTAGGCAATAATTCGTGTTGCATTCAACGATTTACATTAGAAATTTAAAAAAATATGATTTATTTTTGAGGCATAATTTATTCGAAACAATTAATATGAATCTGCACGTAAAGATAAGTATCATATTTGAGGTCGCATTCTCACACGTTTTAATGTGATTATAAGTTCCATATAGATCGTACCATTTAAAAAAATCGTTTGGATTGTTTTGAAATAAATGGCAATAACTGTCAATCCTTAAATAATTTTTCAAGGCCTGATAGTAACTGGCCGGTTAAGAAACAGCGTCGCCAATATTTATTGGACTTCGTACCCTGGTGCCCTGAATATCTGGATATTAGTTAGGTCACTGCCATTACCTCGCTGTTAAATGCAGAGTAGACTAGCACAGAGTGCGCTTCATGTCGTCAATAATTTCGCTCTTGTGGTATTAAATTTTTGAAAGAACGCAATTTTCCCTCAGCTACCAATACTACAGCCCGGCTTCAATAGCTGGTCAATAAAACCTCGTCAGTCGCGGTCACTCATGAGATGAATATCAATAGAGCTGCTCAGTCCTGACTGCTTATAAATATAGCCTTTTACTTTTGGTCGAGATCACAGTTACAAAAACGTGTATTATTTGCCATAATTGTTTTCTTCTCTGGCATTACTTGAAAATTGCTTTCGATTTTATTTTCTCCTCTAAAAAATTTACTCGAGTCACCGATTTATTTGAAGACATTATCCTTATTTTGTGCTTGTAAACTATTTATTATCATGAATGATTATCAATATACGTCAGGCCTATTCAAATACGTGCATGAGACTAACATTGACCTTTGTTTTTTCAAGTAATTTATCTAAATTTTCTCAGTGCTACAAAAAATTTTGACAGTCGAGTAGAAATGCAGTTCTTAGCATTGAATGCTTCTTGAACAAGAACAAGGAAATGAAGTTTTTTTCATACTTAATACTATTCCACTCACGTTGATTTTTAATAGAACTTTAATGTTTGTAATCAAGGTTGAATTTTAGTGATTAAATTTTTATCTATTAATATATATTTGTTAGTTAATCATGAAGTAGAATTGTAACAGGTGATGCTTCTTGCTCATAAATACCCTGACATATGTGGAGTTTATAAGCTTTAATACACGCTCCTGCATAATAAAATATATTATCCTCTCACCTTTAGTGATTCTGTGGCCACCGAATTTACCCCCAAGATTTCCATGTGGATCGTTTACATGCCAGCGTCATCGCAGGTGTGAACTCCCAGCCTCGCCTACGCAGACCCTGAATTATTCATCAGCGTTGAGGTCACCAATCAGAACGCCGACTATTTTTGCACAGTAGAAACCTGAGCCTTGAAATCAACTGGTTTTACTGACGTTCAACTGAAGCAGGTATGCAAGAGTTCATGTCCAATACACTGCGCAATTTAAAAGTTCATGTCCAATACACTGCCCAATTCAAAAGTTCTTATACAATACACTGCCCGGTACAAAACTTCCTGCCCAACACACTGCCCATTCAAAAATTCCTTTCCAATACAATTGCTCAATACAAAGGTTTATGACCAATTCACTGACCGATATGAAAGGTCAAACCTAAAACATTGACGCAAAGGTTCATGCTTAATTCACAGCCCAATGCAAAAATTCATGTCTAATTATAAGGTCCCCGATACAAAGAAGACGTAACTGTCATGCAAGCGCGAAAAATTGACGAAGGAGCTAATCTCGGCAATTTGAATGCTCCTCAAGATTTATTCGAGGGTCAGCGAAAGGAAGATTGTCGCCAAACCCATCATCATTATCACGACTGGCACAACAACAACAAGTGCTACGCCGACGAGGTAAAAAATAGCTCCATCAACCATCATTCTTGTCAATAATTCAAATATTTTTAACATCAGATTAAAAATATGATTATGATACACGAAATGATATTTTCTTTCAATATGATTCACGAAACATTTAATTAGTACTGTCATATTTAGAGAATCGTTCTCCTTTATCAGATATTCGCCCTGATTTGCTAGAAAAAGCAATCTGTGGCGTGAATAACTTTTTAAATTTTACTTATAAGAGATGGAATAGCAAAAGAGGAAGACATAATATTTATTTTTTTTTATAAATTTGTGCTTAATGCATATTATTTTTATACCAGCGGTTTCCCAACGAAGGGCATCAGCATTGGATTCGGCAAAAAATGAGCGGAGTTCAGCAACAATCATATTTTTACACTTCAATCTATGGCTACGTTTTAATTGAATTGTACTCCGTTTTTATTGTAGTATTTCTGTTGTTTTCTACCCGATTTTTCCACTTTTATAAAAACCGATGAAAAACTCTTTCTTTTTTTTGCTACCTTCTGATCATATTTTCGTACATCAACTCTGATGTCATTATAAAAAGCTATACATAGCTTCTAATTAAAATGTGTCGAGGCCAGTATACTATACTCACATATGGCAGCGGGTGGTCAGATGCAGGCAGGTCGTTGCATCACTGACTCCAGCAGAAAATTTGCTGCAGTAGAAATGTTTATAAAATCTGGCACTAAGTAGATTTTAATCTAAACAATACTAAGGCCACTTAATATGAGGGTGGTCGTTTTGTCATCATCAACAGTACCTTGATCATTACTCACAGATAAAGTAACGAAAGCCAAACTTGACAATTCGAATATAAAAAGTAGGTAACTTTTTAACTTCAATATAATTCAATTTAATTCAGCACAATTTATTTATTGATAAAATAGTGCTACTAGCCTTAAAAAACACGGAAAGAGCGTAAATTTTATTGTTCGAGTCAAATCTTTCATTTAAATGCTCAAAATTTTTATATTGGCAAGATACGAAGTAATGTTATAGCCTCATACAAGTGCATGGTCAGATAAATGTTGATTGGCAGAGACATGATACCGCAGCCTGAAACACAATTAATGGAAAACACTAATTAATTTTCAAATGCTGCTCATTCGCCAGATTATATGTAATGTTGAACAACTTGCAAGTTTTTTCACTAGTTTCGACAGTTTCGACGGCACTGCCCTCTATTCAATAATTCAAGAGATTGAAATTGCAAAGCTAAATTAATGAACTCAATTTTTAAGTCAAACATTTGTCAATTATAGCTTTTAAAACTGGTGCACATATTTTATTTTAAACTATATATGCGTTGATCACTCTTCTAGAGGTCGCCAAATAACAGTAACACACTTTGCAATGAAAATAAGTTTTGCAGAAGTAAACACTCATCAACGATGTTATTTTGAGATGAATTCTAAAGAACATATATTTGAAAACCATAAATTGCCATAATTACAGGTAAAATCATCAGGTTTGCTACTAATTAATAATAAAGGAGATCAAGGCTCTAAAAAATATAACTCAGTACTCACTGCAGTGAGTGACAGCTATAGAGAGCGCATTATCTCGTCGACGAAAACGTGAAGTCACGGACGGACAGACAAACGGACGGATAGACGGACATGGCGAGCACAATAGCGCTTTTTTCCATAAATGAGAAAATGCGCTAAAAAAGTTATCTGATAATTTTTGCTAGGATTAGGAAATATCAATAGAGTGAGCAAGAATCTGCACTGCTGGCGCCTCAGGACAAGATCATAGAAGGGGTCCTGATAGATCACCATTTCCTCATGTGATTGGAGGTTGCGGTTAAATTTGCCTATAAATAAAGATACACGAGTTCGGTATGAGTCATTTTATTGCGGAGCTTTGACAAATTGAATAATCGAACTCGGCTGAGAACGTCTTTGGACGAGAACAATCGGATGCAACAGGCAGGTCAGAACAGTGTGTAATCCATGCTCAGGTTAGCAATTTATAATTCGTTGATTAAGGTATCTCCTACTTTCTACAGCGAAATGAAAATTTTTATACTTAATTTTTTTCAAGCAAAAGTGAATAAAAGGATTTGATTTTGACAGTGGTGCGCACAGTCCGATAATACGCTAACCGCTAATTAGCGAAGATGATCTTTTCCTTAGCCGGTATGTATAGTCAGCCATCAGTTTGGCACACCGGCTAAGGAAAACGTCATCTTCGCTAATTAGCGGTTAGCGGATTAGACGACTGTGCCCACCACTGGATTTTGAGTTAAAAAAATTCTTTTATAATTATTAACAATAGTTTTTAATTTTTTTCACACGAAATGATATTATAGCAATAGCAGCTTATAGATAACTATACACATTTATCATACAATGCATTTCTGAGGCATTTAACTCTAGGTGTTAGTTAACTTTTAGTTATCGCTGCCGTGCACCATGCCGGCTGTCGGTACCATTACCGCCGTTGCCACGGTCCCGGTGACATGGGTGCAGCGGTCCCAGTATCGTTGATGCAATGGCCGCGTTACCGTTCATGCTTCTATTGTGGCAACGGTGAGTTCACGGTCCTGGTTTTGTCAGGGACTATACTTTCAAAACTCGCTAAGTGAACGTAAGTACTTACGCTCTGTTTTCTTGTCTGTGGTTGGTGGATTTTGCTTGAAAGGCCGTCAATGATTGGCTGATGAACTTACGATCTCTTAACTTTTTTTGAAAGTATAGGCCCTGGTCCACGGTCACATATCGCTGATGCCGACGTCTCAGTACACTCAGAGAAACGGGCGAGATTTAGTCCGAATAGCGATGCACTCTGAGCATTGTTTTGGTCATTCTGACCCAGTTTCCCTCCAGAAAAAGGGCGTACAGGTGTTATGTGCTAAAAGTGTGTCATCATTTGTATAACATGACCCTTCACTTTTCTGAGTGTACTTTTGAAGCATAGGCAGCGATACCGTTAATGCTTCGGCCTCGCTATCGTTGTTGCTACGGTAGCGGTATCCATGCTTCGAGAACTAACTGCATATGGCCCCGGACATCTTATTTTAGTAGCAGAAACCACAACAAAATAAGGACATCAAACAAACAGAGGAAGTTTTACATCAAGAACTCTATAAGCCTGTGTGATGAATTATAGCTAGGTGCATGTAATGCTCAATTTTATAAATGATATGTTTTTTACTTAGCCATTATGATACAGAATCTTCTTTTGTCATGTGAAGAACTAATTGGTAAGATGAAATTCACTCAAATGAATTTTTTTAATGAAGTAAACCTTCTTCTACAACCTTATTTTATCCTCTACAAATAGAATGTAAAGGGCATCACTCTATTTTATCCTCTACATCTTGCTTTAGTAGCAGAAACCGCAACGAAGTAAGGACATCAGAGTTAGTGATGCTCCTGCCTAATATAATTCTTCAGGTATAATAATAGGTAAACAGAATCAGCTAAATAAATTTATTGATCGTGTGCTGTCATTGATCACGGGACTTACAATACGCGATGCGCCAAAAATGCGGTTAATTTGTTTCGAGTAGCTTTGAATTATTGATGCATGTGCTTTGGCAGCATGGCAGCACTTCACGTGTTTATATTGTTCCGCAAAATTTACTTGAATTTTCACAGATAGATGCACAATAATTAAGGTACGCTGTATGGATTCTAGGCAATCCATTGCCAATCTAAAATCTCTCGAACAAATGTAAATCCTTAAAATGCAGGAGGTTCGAGTAACATGTAAGGTTTTAGGTCATGATCTGACACGAACTGCTCAGGACCTGAATATTCAAGTGTTATTGCCTAACATGTCATTCATATTACGACTGAAAGTCTTTTGCATGTTACTTATATGTATATAAGCGAGACTTGTTCTGTTGTAGGCACATTCGTCCAACAGCCACAGTCGCTCGTACAACGAAACCAAACGATATTTTTCTTCTTCGGTGCCGTGACGACGATAGCAGCATGCAGTTCAAAATTGTAAGTGAATTTTAGCCTATGTAGCTGATGAATCTGTGTGATTTTACCACGTTTTTCTTAGTTTCGCTTCGTGTCCGTCTGTCATCAAAAAAAGCAAACCATAATTTAGAGCACTTCTGAAGATCCTAGAAACATGAAAATTTGGCATGCATGCTTATGCTGTCTAACAATTCAAGATTTGATCATCAGAAGTAATAATTTAAAAAAAAAGTTAAAAAAATAAAAAAATAAACATAAAAATTTGCGGTTTGGGAATCGAGTTTTTTTTTGTCGAACATCCAGAGTTGCCAACCCTGGAAAATGATTTAAATTGCTAAACTAGAAAGTAGAAAGTAAACTAGAAAGTAGAACTAGTTGCTAAAATTGCTAAACTAGAAAGTAGAAAATAAATAAATATAAAAAACAATTTTAAAAACCACGTTTTTTCTGTTGGTTACAAAACTAAAAACAATGAAATCAAATAAATAAAAAACTTAAAAAAACACGTTTTCTTAACGGACAAAAAAGAAAAACATTAACTCTTACATAATTATTCTTACAATAAGGTAATAAAACGAGGTTGAAAAATACATTTAGATTATAATAGTGCGAAAAATAAAGAAGACGACTCACAGATTGTGGCATGCTGTTTTTTCTCAACAGGACGGGCACTCTGTTCCCCAACAAGCCCACCATCACCGTGGGGCGAAAGTAAAAGTAATTCGGTACAAGCGTCTTCATGTATTTTTACAGTTGCCTCTAGTAAGTTAGCGCCATATAAACCTAGAGATGTGGCTTAATATTGTTGCTGTGTTAAAAAGTTTATATCTCTGGAATTATTGCCTATTTCCTACGGTAATTTCTATTTAATTTTAAATTGGAAAAATGTTATAATTTGAAACTTACTTGGTAAGCACCACAAATGTCTCAGTGTTAACTATAGCATATCTTGCTGGAAATGTTTAATTCTAATTTAAAGTTTTCCAGATGGTTGCAATGAAAAATTTCTGAATATAATTATCTCTCGAATAAATTCTATGACATATACCAACGTTCACCAATTCACCCAAAATGATTTAAAATGTAAAGAAAAGCATCCAGAGTAATCAATTATAAGTAATTTTTCTTTTCCTCAGAGAGGCAAATAAATTACTTTGGTATTGTTTCAATTTATTAGTGTGAATACTCTAGTTCTCAAGAAGTTAACCCATTGAAAAAATCATAATTTCCAATCGCGCGAATAAATTTTTATGATATTCATAGGTCGGTAATACTTGTTTATTCACGAAAGTAATTATGTTTAAGTAATAAGTTTTAAATGTCATATGCTGAATGAAAATAAACATAATAACCGATTTTCAGGTTTATTTACCACAATGGGCCAGATGAGGTGATGCAGAGCGTGCCTCATCTGAGATTTTTTTTTTCGACAAAATTACAATTAAAATAAAGAAAATGTAATTTAAAAATTACATATTTATTTACAATTAAAAAAATTGCAAAAGAAAAACGACAAAATTACAATACAATACGCCGAAAAAATCGTATCCTATTTTATTAGTCGTATGTAGACAATTGAGGATAATTATTGTCATGTTATAAATAAAAAACAATAGGAGCACGATGTTTTACCGTTTTACTTTTGCTCCTGAATAGAAAATCAACAGAGATACAATAAAGTTCAACCAGAGTATTTTTTTCATATATTTATGGACAATTGAAAAAGATTTTTTTCATATTATCATTAAAAAACAAAAGGAGCTCACTGATTTAAACTGAATATGAGCAGAAAACAACCATTTTAAGCAAGTTCTAGACAACAGTAGAGCCTCAAGCTTCCAGCTGTAGTTGAACATTCAACTTAAATAGCGATACTCAAATTTTTCATATCAGCTTTTCTTCATATTGGACAAAAATATTATCTAGAAATTCCCAGTTATCTTATCACGTTTACTCTGCTACACTGAGCGTCTCATTCACTCCAGGTTGCCCAGATAAATCAGCTAAGTTAAAGAAACCTGTTACATGTGTACCTGCTTTACCTGTACCCTTTACCTTTACCTGACCTGTTGCCACAGACCAGGTAAAATTGATGCTACGGTCCCGGTATCGTTGATTAATTAATGAATGCAATGGAAGTTTTACCGTTCATGCTACTATTATGGCATAATTGAACCCACGGTCTTATCATCGTGTGGATTTGGTTCCGGTATAGTTGATTCTCAGTTACCAGCATTGCTAACGCCAACGTCTCATATCCTGTTAATGCAATGGCTGAGGTACCGTTGATGTTTCGCTATCGTTGTTGCTATAGTACCGGTATCCATGCTACGGTAATTAACTGGCCCTGGAGATCTTGCTCCAGCAACATAAATCGCAACTAAGTACGAGAGCATGAAGTACAGATGGTTTTAATTTAAAACTGTCCTTATCTCGACTGCAAATAGAATTGGATTGAGAAAGCTGTTGCTCTAAAATACTTGAAAGGCTAGTGGGCAGCTACCATAATCTATAATAACTTTGATTTGTATCATACATACGGGGGGGGGGGGATTTCACTGCATCAACTGTAGACCTCAGGGGTGCATTTTAGCTCTCAAAATGCCCACTTAGAGCTTGATTTGAATATTTATATGCATTTTACAAATTGTTAAAATATATATAAAATTTTTTAGCCTTATTCAGAATTAATCTCGGGTAGGAATATTACTTCACTGCATCAGCTGTAGACCTCAGGGGTGCATTTTAGCTCTCAAAATGCCCACTTAGAGCTTTATTTGAATATTTATATGCATTTTACAAATTGTTAAAATATATATAAAATTTGTTAGCCTTATTCAGAATTAATCTCGGGTAGGAATATTACTGCAATGTATTTTTTAATAAAGTGGACCTGTTTTTAGAACATTCACTTACCTTCTACATGAGTGTGCATAGCCATTATTCCGTCTTAAGTGAAGATTTAATTCAAGTTAGATTAGATCAACTTTTCAAAATTAAAATTCTCGTAAAGTTCCCGTTCAATAGATTTTTTTAAATTAAAAGAATACGCAAACAAATACGTTTAATTAACTCTATAAGATCATTAATCACTTTACTCGCAACACACGATACACCAAAGTTACACTTAAATTTCGTCGTGTATCTTTAAATTATCGTTTCACGTCTTTCAACAACAGTTGAAATTTTTATATATTTACGCTATATTTCTTTGTATTAACCCAGATAGATGCATGATAAGCTCCGTAATTCGCCATCCTTGCAATCCATTCGCAATCTAATTTATCCAACGATTATATATCCTTTCAATGCAAAAGGGTCAAACAACATGCACGATTGATGTCAGGACCGGCAGAAGACATAAATATTCAAGGGTCATTGCTAACGTGTGGTTCGGTTCATACTACAACTGAAAGTAATTTGCATGTGACTCAGATATAAGCGAGACTTGTTCCTTTATCTGCACACTCTCCTCGAAGCCTCTGTTGCGCGCACAACCTAGCTCGACTTTATTCTTCTCCGAGGCAGTGAAGACGATAACGCAATGCAGTTCAAAATTGTAAGTGAATTTTAGCCGATGATGCTGATCAAGCTTCGTGTATTTAATAGTGATAATTTGATAATTCCAGCAAGGCTTTGGTTTAATTTCAGTTATCGCTGCTTGTTAAAACGTTAGGTATTTATAAGGTCGTAATATTAGTAAGGTTTTGTTTTTAGCTCGTGTATTGCAGCGGATGAAACGATGTGCATTGTAGTTTTTCGTAATATCACAAGGCTTTGCCTTCACTTTAATTGTAGCTGCTGATAAAACTGTGACTCGTGATTTTACATAATATTAGCAAGGCTTCTTTTTTACTTCAGTTTTCCCGGCTGATGCGGCCGAGCTCAATGTAGTTTACTATGGTTTCAGTATGACTTCATTTTCACTTCAGTTATCCCTGTTGCTGTCGCTGCTGTGCTTCATGTCAGCAGTCGCACGCCCTACCGTCACAATAACACTCCCGACCACTTCAAGCACAGCCACATCAAGCACGAGCATCATAAGTGCGCTAACAACAGGAACAGGGGTATTCCCTATAAGCACCGGCACCACCTCAACTGGGTAAGTGGCGAATGATAAATACTGGTATATAATATTATACAATTATTGTTTTTATTATTATTGTACAATTGATACTATTACTATTATTATAGAATTAGTACTTTTGTTATCCATGCTATTACCACTAGATGAAATAGGTCAGAAATACACAATTCAGTTGATATTATTGGTAGTTATTATTGACATTGTTAATTGTGGATGTCAATCAGTTAATATAACAATCTTGGTATTCATTTCATAGCTCTTCATATTTTATGATATCAGCATTTTTCGCTGGAAATAAGACTTATAATTCCAAATGTATTCCTTGCAAATACTTAATGAAAAGAAATTATTTATGATAGATTTTCTACTTATGCCAACTATATGCTTTCGGATTTTCAAGTTTCTTACGATGATTTTTCACAACGAAGGTAAAACATACATTTAGGTTATAATAGTGCGATAAATAAAGATGACGATTCACAAATTATTTTCGTTTTGTTTGCATTTTTTCCCAACAGTTCAACCTCTCTGTTCCCCACCAAGCCGTTCACCGTCACCGTGGGGCGAAAGTAAAAGTAATTAGGTAAAATGCGTCTTTATATACATTTTACGGTTGCCCAAGACATGTTTAACGCCCAATAAACGTATGAATGTTGTTACTAGAAGGTCTCTGGAGTTATTGCATATTTCCAGTGAATTTTAAAATTTCTCATGTGATTTCTAGTGAATTTTGATAATCGAGAATTCTTTCATATGAAACCTGCAGAGTAAGTTACATAAGCAGCGGTGCTCGTTTATGTATACTTTTCTAGAAAATTTCCAAATATAACTGCAAGTTCTCTAGATTGTTGTAATAAGAAATGTTTCTTTCTAATAAATGTTATGATATTTTTCAACGTTCACTTATTCCCGAGTAATTAATTTTTTATAATCAACTGAAAGACAAATATCTTTTTAATTAGCTGAAAGGCGAAATAAATAAACTTCTATCGGTTCAATTTAATAGCAAAAAAAAACTATATTTATCGAGAAATGAACCTGTTGCAAAGATCGGAAGTTGCAATTGGATGCGTGAATAAATTGTTAAATATTCATCGGCAGTTAATTATTTGGCTCACTCATGAACTTGACTTATAATAAAAAATAAATTTTAAAAGATACATATTCGATGAAAGTAAAAATCATAGGTGATAGTCACGTCAGCAGCGTACGCTTTAGGCGAGTTCAGCATTTTTCTGAAAGGAATAACGACAAAATTACAATACAATTCGCCGAAAATGTTCATATCCTATTTTGATCGTCGTGTACGGACAGTTGATGATTATTTTCATATTCATATTTATCGAGGGAATTCAATAGAAGCACGATTGTCTACGGATTTACTGTTTAAATTATTTAAAAACTAAAAAAATGCGATAGAAGGCAACCGATGTGTTTTTCTATTTTGATGGACTATTGACGAAGATCATTGCTATATTATCACATGAGTATAAAAAATCCCACTTATTTAGAATGAATATAATTAAGAGAACAAACATTTTGCTCATATTCTCGACAGCAGTAGAGCCTCAAGCTTACAGCAGGAGTTGTACATTTCACTTAAAGAGAGATGATCAATGTAAGGATGTACATTTACATTTCTGTAATAGACTTGTTTTTCAGTCCGTCACTTAGCTCAGTGCTGGGTCTTTTGAACAAACTTTCCGGCCAAGTTCTCCTACTCTGAGCAGGTGAGCAGCGTTGTTCATGCTTTGCTATTACCACTATTGAAATATTATTTAATATTATTACTATACAATTATTGCTTTTATTATCCTTGCTACCACCACTGGATGAAACAGGTTAGAGATACATAATTCCGTCGATATTAATTTAGACGTTATATCTTGAGCAGGTCAGCTACTATGGCTGAACTTTACTGTAGCGGTAGCGGTAGCACTCGCTACAATCTAGTGGGTGTAGCGGTAGCGGTAGCGCCCGCTACAATTAGAGCATGTAGTGGTAGCGGTTGCGGCCGCTACATTTCAAAGTAGAGCTGATCAGCTCTGGCTACACGTTGCTATATTCTTACAACATTCGGATGCTACACTGGTGCATGAAACGATCATTCAATACATGATGTGGAAAGTCATGAATATTTGAATAAATTAATTAACATTTGTAAGATTTTTCCGTTCTTATTCGGAGATTATGTGAAGTGAAGCATGACACATTTTCATAAGCAGGAGGAAATTAACACCAACGAATGACAGAAACACGATTCGTGCAATTAAAGCTTAGGTACAATAAAAATACGTTAAACTCCGGTGAACGCTTTTTAAACGATCAACTTCCCATGACTCAGCACAACAGACATATAAGACTGCATTCCTGGCATGCTTAATGGCTGTAACTCGGCGTAAGCGCGGCTGTAAACACTTCGTCACGAAGTTCCTGCAAGTGTTGAAGGTTGATTATTCAACATTCTTTCATATAACCCCTTACTTCCAATAGCAGGATGAAATCCAATAGCAGGATGAAATTGTAAATCAGTCAAAAAAAAAAAAAGTAAAATTTGCTTTAGGAATAGGCTTTGATTTTAGGCAAATTTACGCCGAAACATTTTAGATGAAAATGTCCGGACGCCTGATGTTGTCAGGATTAAGCGTTATCCGTAGTGATTTTGACCTTAATTATACCACGAAAATTTATTTCATGTGTTAAAAAGTTAATTTTAATTTATAATCATTTTTATTAAATTTTACTTCAGGTAGGATTATCTGCTAATTCGTCAGCATACGAGACTATTAAATATTTTTATTGATTTCATGTTGAAATTTCGACTTCTGCAACTAATTATTTCGTTCCTTCGATGACGATTCCCTTATTTCAGTTATCTCTACTTGTGCTGCTGTTGTGCGCCATATCAGCGGTTGCCAAGCTTAATTAAGTGCATCGTTATCTCGATGGGCTCTACATCATAGATGACGGCCCCAACGTAAAAAAACACTTTATGTGCAGTCATTGCTGTTCCTAAATTGTAAGCAAATTATTGATGGAATTGATCACTGATCCTTGTTACGAACATTCACGTTTCGAACAATACTAATACGAATAATAGAATTTTTCTTGAACGTGGCGGATGAAATGGCATGTAGCAGGTAAATTGGAATTCTAGCATTACAAATAATTTGATACAACTTAATGACTAATTCATATATTTTTTTATTAAAAACAGTCCAACAAAATGAATCAGCATCTGCTTCCGCAAAAGATGAATGCGGGGCAAAATTACAATTTGCTCTCATTTTTTATATAGTCGCATCTGGAATAGGCACCTAATATTTATCCAAGCATTTCTGTTGCTTTTTTCTAAGGATTTCTAAAAATATACGACATGACATATATCTCCATTTTTTTGCTACCTTGTTATCATGGGTCATTTATTCAATACTAAATGTAGGGATTTAAATTGAATGCGTAAGGCTTGAAAAAATTCACCAGTATATATCTACAGATTTTCGAGTACGGTACTGATCCGCAGCCTGCATTCATGGCGATTTAATTTGAAGTTTGGTGCATCCAACATACGTCAAAATATGAAATGGAGCTCAAGATTGGAATCAATTATTAAAAATGTTGGCGAAAAACTCGATAAAACACATATTAATATTTGGTAACAAGAAAAGCCTAAATCATACTTGAATTCAACTGAGCGATAATTTTTTCAATGATTTTTGTATATGAAACAAATTTGGAGCATGTTATTTTGAAGTCGTCAGTCAAGTATTTAAAGCATTTTGCACAATTAAAATTTTACAGCTTTTTTTCTCACTTCTAAAAGTCGTAGGGGGTGACACAAAAAAATTGGTAACTGTAAAGGCTTATAACTCAAAAAGTATTAAACGTAGAAAGATGAAATAAAAACCGCATGAAAGAGTATAACTTTAAGATTTATTTGGTGTCCATGTTACCAAAGTTCTCTATATATTTCATAGTTAAAACTCATTATTTTTTTAAGATCAAGATTCCCCCTACAATGCAGCTAAATTCTGAACAACGAGTTTTCATTGTCGAACAATTTTACCTGAAAACTTCACCAACCAAAATAAAGAGAGGTTATTTCACCAAATACAGACAAAAAGTTAGTCTCAACGCAATCAAGAAATGGATACGTCACTGGAAAGATATAAGAACGATCTTGAATCAAAACAAAGGTCATTCTGGACGGCGAAGAACTGGAAGATCAGAAGAAAACATTGCCATGATTGAAGAAATAATTAATGAATCTAGTCAAAGTTTGAGGAAGCTTGCAGCTGAAACAGGATTAAAAAGAGACTCTGTAAGGCGCATTTTAAAGAATGATCTAAAATTAAACTCTCGCACTTATTGACCATGATACCTTGTCTGTAGTAACCGCAAATTTTGAAAAACATATTGAGCTGTGTATTTAACAGCGAGGAGGTCATTTTGAATATTTATCGTAATCTGAATAAAACTTGAAGTTATACTCTTTCATGTGGTTTTTATTTCATCTTTCTACGTTTAATATTTTTCGAGTTGAAAGCCTTTACTTTTACCAACTTTTTTGGGTCACCCCGTACAAGTCCGAAAAGACGTTTATCGTGCACGAGTCATTGGCTGCAGTGACTTATAAATTAGTATAATAACCGGTTTCTGAAATCAAAATTGACACCACCCTCACCCTAGATTACGAACGTGCTCACGAGTTAAGAAAAGTGCAAAGAATGAAAAGCTTTTTGATTGAGGTAAAAGGCAAGACACCCGATAATGAATAAATGCAGCACCCTATATATGGGCTTTATGCAGTCCCTGACAGACGTAGATAATGTGTATGTTGATGGAAATCTTTGTGCCGAGGAGTTACCCGGACATCTTAAATCTTCCATCCAATAAAAAAATTGTGCTATTAAAGTTGATGTATCGTAAAAGAGGAACGGGTCTGGGAGTAAATAGACTCAGTTTTTTGTATGTATGCGCAGCTACCTTAGCTTTTTGTCCAATAGCTTTTTCGAAGAGTTTATGTCAGCGCAGAAATGTCATCACGTGCTTCATTATTTGTAAATTCTAAAAACATAAAAATCGGCGTCTTCGGCGATAGCTTGCATTTTGCGTTAAAAGATAAGGTGATTTCATTTACAAAAAAAATAAATAGTATAGTTATAAATTCAACTCTTTCGGTGAAATAAACTCGTTCAATGCCAAGTACAGCTCTCTTTTTGAAAGTTATGAATCAAACAATAGATAAAAAGGCCTTATAAAGCAATAAAGATAGTGTTTGCTCTGGAAGATTTTACGATTCACACAATTTTTGCAAGTCAAAGAAAAGAGCATAACAGTAATCATATGAATTGAACGCTGTAAGGGGGTCTTGAGCTTTGTAAAATTTAGTTATTGTCAATAGGTTATTGTCTATTGTCTTGTAGGTTATTGGGAATTTGGCGAAAATTTCGCCAAATACACAGAGAATTGTTTTAAAAACATTGTCATGAAAAGGCAAGGTTGATGTTAAACGATAGTTAACGACTTGCGTTATAGTTTTTCCATAATTGTTTATCAACAAATTTTCATTTTCTTTTTCTTATACACAAAATGATGTTTTAGTACAAGCAGATAATAACTATAGGTATTTTTTTCACATCAGCTCTCTCCGGGGCATTGAGCTCTCTCTCTTTACATCATGTCAGTGTTTTTGTTTCTGTTTTCGCTACTTTGTGCCTGTCGGCTGTCTCTATCACCACCGTCTCTGCCTTAGGGTCGGTATCGTTGATGCCGCGGTCCCGGTATCGTTGATGCCGCGGTCCCGGTATCGTTGATGCCACGGTCCCAGTATCGTTGATGCCGCGGTCCCGGTATCGTTGACGCCCCAGACTCGGTATCGTCGCTGCTACGGTATTGTATCGCTNCCAATCTAAAATCTCTCGAACAAATGTAAATCCTTAAAATGCAGGAGGTTCGAGTAACATGTAAGGTTTTAGGTCATGATCTGACACGAACTGCTCAGGACATGCATATTCAAGTGTTATTGCCTAACAGTCATTCATACTACGGCTGAAAGTCTTTTGCATGTGACTTATATGTATATAAGCGAGACTTGTTCGGTTGTAGGCACACTCGTCCATCAGCCTCAGTTGCTCGTACAACGAAACCAAACGATATTCTTCTTCGTTGACGTTACGACGATAACAGCATGCAGTTCAAAATTGTAAGTGAATTTAAGCTTATGAAGCTGATGAATCTGTGTGATTTTTAGTTTGTCATAACACTAGAATGTCTTCTTTTTACACCAGTTGTCACTGCTTATAAGATGTATGCCATTTCGCAGCGGATGAAGCTTCGTGCCTGATAGATTTCGTAATATCAGCAATTCTTTATTTCTACTCCAGTTATCGCGGCTGATGAAACTGTGTGTCATGTATTTTTTCGTAATATCAGCACGGCTTTGCGTTTACTTCAGTTATCGCTACTGATGAAACTGTGTGCCTTGTACTTTTTCGTAATAACAGCAAGGCTTTGAGTTTACTTCAGTTATCGCTGCTGATGAAACAGTGTGCCTTGTATATTTTCGTAATATCAGCACGGCTTTGCGTTTACTTCAGTTATCGCTGTTGATGAAACAGTGTGCCTTGAAGTTTTTAGTAATATCAGCACGGCTTTGCGTTTACTTCAGTTATCGCTGCTGATGAAACAGTGTGCCTTGTATTTTTTCGTAATATCAGCACGGCTTTGCGTTNGCAGGCGGTTTTGCAATCACCTAAGCGATCCGCACGAAAACATGCATCTGCGCTTAGAATTTCCGATCGCACAGTTAGGCGAATTCTGCACCAAGACTTAAAATTCCACCCTTACAAACTGGCAGTGGTGCAAAAACTAAATCCACGTGATTTTGTTTCACGACAAAGGGCATGTGAAGCCATCGTTGAAAACTTGCCTAACAACGCACTTGTGTTTTTTAGTGATGAAGCACATTTTCATCTGTCAGGGTGTGTGAATAAGCAAAACATGCGATATTGGAGTGGTGTGAACCCCCGAGAACTTCATGAGAAGCCCCTTCATGCAGAACGAGTGACTGTTTGGTGTGCCTTATCCAGGACTGGCATCATAGGCCCATGGTTTTTTGAAGAGAACGATAGGGCAGTTACAGTCACTTCTGAACGGTACATTCAGATGATTCAAGAGTTTTTCCTTCCAAAACTTGATGAACTTGGTGTAAGAAATGTGTGGTTTCAACAAGATGGGGCCACGGCTCACACAGCACGCGCTTCAATGGCTCTCTTGCGCGAACACTTTCCACAACGCGTGATCTCCTTAAGGGGCGATCTCCAGTGGCCAGCGCGCTCGCCGGACTTAGCCCCCTGCGATTATTTTTTGTGGGGATACTTGAAATCCTTAGTGTACACCAATCGTCCGAGGACCCTAGCTGAACTGAAGAACAACATTCGCGTTGCTATTGCTGACATTGGTCCAGACATGCTTGAGAAGGTGGAGCGAAACTTCCGATCTCGTCTGACAAAATGTATTGAACAGCATGGAGGTCACCTACAAGATGTAATATTCAAGAATTAAACTTGTAAGTAAACCCAACGAAACTTTAAATGTAGCTCTTTGTAAAAAAGAAAGAATTAAAACGCTATCTTTAATACTTTTTACTTTGTGATTTTTTTAAAAGAGTAAGTTCCCACGCCGCACCCTGTATATGGTAGAATCATCTCCAAACTTGGTACACATATGTAAAATCAAAAATGATTACTATTTTGTTCGTGTGAATTTTTTGAAAAAAGTGAAAGAAAACGTGAAATTCATAGAAAACGGCAAAAAAGGGGGTACTATAAAAAATTTATGACTGTTGCAAATTATATGCTACAACATCGAGACACGTATCATTCGATGCGTAAAGACCATATCTAGCGATTCTCGAAATACTTTTTCAATTTTTTCCTTGGTTCTCTTGTTATGATGATTTTTCTGAAATTTTTCGATTTTTCAACAAATTTTTGAAAAAATGCAAGTAAAGTGTTTTTTATTTCATTTTGTTGGACTATTGACGAAGATTATTGTTAGATTATCAACAGAGTATCAAAGAAGCCCACTTATATAGAATGAATATAATTAAGAAAACAAACATTTCGCGCATATTATCGACAACAGTAGAGCCACAAGCTTACAGCAGGAGTTGTTCATTTCACTAAAGTAGAGATATAAATGTATAGATGTACATTTAAATTTCTGCAATAGACTCGTTCTTCAGTTTGGCACATAACTCAGTGCTGGGTCTTCTGAAAAACTTTTCGACCAAGTTCTCCTACTCTGAGCAGGTGAGCAGCGTTGTTCATGCTTTGCTATTACAACTATTGAAATATTATTGAATATTATTATTATTATACAATTATTGCTCTTATTATCCTTGTTACCACCACTGGATGAAACAGGTTAGAGATACATAATTCCGTAGATATTAATTTAGACGTTATATCTTGAGCAGGTCAGCTACTATGGCTGAACTTCCTTTCCACGAGTCAGAATTTCATTGTCATTCATCCACATAATCAAATCATATTTCTCTTTCATAAATCTGTTATGTTCTAACTGCTAAATACTTGCAAACTTAACTTTGTTTGCATACCACCTCAAATGATGATTTGAACCTAAATTCCTTGACCATCAAATTTTCATTTCAGCGTTTTACCACATTGGATAAAAATTTTATCTATAAATTCTTAGTTATCTTTCCACGTTTACTCTGCTACACTGAGTGTCTCATTCACTCCAGGTTAACCAGAAATGACGTGTAAATCTGCTGCATCCAGTAAACCTGCTACACGCAGAGGTGGTCATGTAGCGCGCTACATTTTCAGTAGCGGTAGCGGCGCTACATTTAAGCAATNAACACATAATAAAATTTGCTTTAGAAAAATGCTTTGATTTTAGGCAAATTGACGCCGGAACATTTTAGATGAAAATGTCCGGATGCCTGATGTTGTCAGGACTAAGCGTTATCCGTCGTGATTTTGACTTTCATTGAACCACGAAAATTTATTTCATATCTGTTAAAAAGTTAATTTTAATTCATAATAATTTTATTAAATTTTATTTTAGGTAGGATTATCAGCTAATATTTCAGCATATGAGACTATTAAATATTCGCATTGATTTCATGTTGAAATTTCGACTTCGGTGACAAATTATTTCGTACCTTCGATGACTATTCCCTTTCAATAAAGATGTCATATTAACGGCTGATGCATTTTAACTTTCTACTTAATGGGCAGAATATAACTATCTTATTACTTAATTACAACTGACGAGCTGTCAGAGTATGCCTAAAATCCATTATAATGACATTGGTGACCATTTTCTGGGAGACATATGTTGTATCATGTTCATCATTGTCAGTATCATGTTCATAATCTGTCTACATTACCACAACATTTTGTTGAAGAACATTTATGACGAATTTTGTTCACACATATTTTTGATATACTGATATACGACTACTGATACATCCGCAACATTTAAAACTATTGCACTAGCTACATTATAAGGCATGTAGTTAAAAAATTGTAATAAATTATTCGTACAGGTCGTAATTATAAGTAATAAATACAACTCTGGATTTCAAAACATGTTTCAAAATTCTGGATAACATGTCATCGAACTGCCAGTCGAGCAAATCAATATTGTAAGTAACGTTGAATCTCAACCATGTTATAGTAGCGAATCAAGCAACTCAACATTGTTATAGTAGCGAATCAAGCACCTCAACATTGTTATAGTATCGAATCAAGCAACTCAACATTGTTATAGTATCGAATCAAACAACTCAACATTTTCAACATTGTTATAGTAGTGAATCAAGCAACTCAACATTGTTATAGTAGCAAATCAAGCAACTCAACATTGTTTATAGTAGGGAATCAAGCAACTAAACATTGTGAGTTATAAGTCATAAGACTCGATATTGTAAGCAGCACATCATGCAGTTCTAGATTATTGGTAGCAAGAGTCGCGCAAGCTGCGAAAATAGGTTAACGATTAACGATTATTAATAATTTGGATTCAGGGAGCTGTCTAACACAATTGAATTTAATGTCATTAGTGATCAAACTAATATGAATTGATCCAAATTAGTCAATCTCTCATAGAAATTGAATTGTAATTATTGCATTTTCATGTCATGCAACTAATTTCTAACTCATCACACACTCGCAACATTTTTCTTGTATATAATAAAAAAATTAATACAATGAAGAACGCCCATTTGTTCGGAAATTTCTTCTAAGCCTCAATTGCTAAGCCTCGAGAGTGAAATGCTTGAGAAATTAAAGGAATTGTGCCTGTATCATCAATAACTTTACTATTATTGGAATATCTACAGAAGAATATATCAATATTTATTCCACTAAATAGTAAATATAAAATTTTTCCGTCCACAATATGAAAAATGTTCTGTCTCAATGCCATGTAATTTTTACCGACCAGGCTTTTTTCATTTATTTCAGTTATCTCTGCTTGTGCTGCTATTGTGCGCCATGACAGCAGTCGCCAAGCCAAAGCCCATCGTTATCTCGATCGTCTCTACATCATCATAGACGGCCCCAACGTAAGAAAAAACTTCATGTGCAGTCATTGCCGTTCTTAAATTGTAAGCATATTATTGATGGAGTTGATCACTGAAACGCCTTATTTCGTACATTCACGTTCTGAACAATACTAATACGAAAACTAGAATTTTTCTTGAATGAGGCGGATGAAATGGCATAACAGCTAGGGAGCCTGAAATTTCGACATTAAAAATGTTTCGATACAACTTTATGCCGAATTCATATTATTTTTATACAAATAGCCCGACAAAGAGAATCAGCATCGGTTTCCGCTAAATATGAACGCGGAGCTAAATTGCTATGATATAATTTTTTTATGTAGTCGCATTTGAAATAGTCACTTCTCATTTATCTAAGCGTTTCTGTTGCATATAAATTTAAACGTTTCTAAATAAATAACAATACGGAATAGGATACCTCTCAATTTTTTTGCTACCTTGTGATCAGGGTTATTTATTCAAGACTAAATGTAGGGATTTAAATTGAATGCGCAATGCTTGCAAAAAATCACCCACGCGTAAATGGCTAAAAATTTTCGTGTACAGTTACTGATCTGCAGCTTGCATTCATGGGGAATTGGTGCAGCCTAAAATATCAAAATATGAAATGGAGCTCAAGATGAAAATGAATTTTCAAAGATATAGCAGCTTTGTTCGAAAAACTTGACAAAACACACGATCAAATTTGATGACAGTAAAAGCCTAAATCACAATTGAATTCAAATTAATTCTGAGCGAGAATTTTTTCAATAAATTTTGCATATATTGAGCAATTTATGTTGAAGTCATCAGTCAAGTCTCTCAGGCCTTGTGCACAATTAAAAGTTTGCATTTTTTTTATTTCTAAACTTCGTGGGGGCACTCAAAGCGTGTGTCCCAAGAAGTTCGGAAAGTCGTTTATCATATAAAGAAGTCCTTAATAGGATACAGTGACCTATAAATTAGTATAATAACCGGTTATTTATGTTAAAAGCGACACCACCTTCACCCCAGATTACGTACGTCCTCAAGAAGTTAGAAAAATTAAATGAATAAAAATCTTTTTGATTGAGGTAAAAGGCAAGACAACCAATAATGCATACAGCACCCTATGGGCTTTATGCAGCTCTTGACAGTCGATCGTAGATAATGCTTTTATTGAAGTCAATCTTGATGTCGAGCAGTTACCCGGGCATCTAAAATCATCCATCCAATAAAACAATTGTGCCATTAAAGTTGATGTAGGATATAAGAGGAACAGGTCTGAGAGTATAGCCGCAGTTTTTTGTCTGTATGCGCCACTAGCTAGCTTCTTGTCTTATAGCTTTTTTGACAAGTTCATGCCAATACAAAAATGTTATCACGCGCTTCATTATTAGTAAATTCTAAAAACGTAAAAAACGGCGGCTTCGTCAACAACTTACAATTTGCGTTAAAAGTTGAGGTGATTTCATTTATAAAAAAATGAACAGCATAGTTTTACATTCAACTCTTTCGGTGAAATAAACTCGTTTAATGCCAAGTACAGCTCTCTTTTTGAAAGATATGATAATAATATAAAAAAGGCCTTATAAAAATAAAGGTAACTATAACTTGGACTAGGTAAAATTTAGTTATTGTCTTGTAGGGGCTCTCAATGAGAACCAATTGCATGATTATCAGATATTAGTGAGAATTTGGCGAAAATTTCGCCAAATACACAGAGAATTGTTTTAAAAACATTGTCATGAAAAGGCAAGGTTGATGTTAAACGATAGTTAACGACTTGCGTTATAGTTTTTCCATAATTGTTTATCAAAAATTTTTCATTTTATATTTTTTTACACGAAATGATGTTTTAGCCGATCAAATTATAACTATAAGTATTTTTTTCACATCAGCTCTCTCCGGGGCATTGAGCTCTCTCTCTTTACATCATGTCAGTGTTTTTGTTTCTGTTTTCGCTACTTTGTGCCTGTCGGCTGTCTCTATCACCACCGTCTCTGCCTTAGGGTCGGTATCGTTGATGCCGCGGTCCCGGTATCGTTGATGCCGCGGTCCCGGTATCGTTGATGCCACGGTCCCAGTATCGTTGATGCCGCGGTCCCGGTATCGTTGACGCCCCAGACTCGGTATCGTCGCTGCTACGGTATTGTATCGCTAAAAGTGGCTCTGGAGTCTCATAAGATTTGAGACACCAGTGGACACATGCAATTATCCATTGCTTTATCTGGGGTTCCAACCATGCATTAATATTATTACGACAGGAAGTTAAATAGAAATGATTCAAATTGAATCGATCTGATTATTCTCATACACTTTTCCCGATTCATTTTTTCCCAATGCAATGAAAAAAAAAATAGAGTTCAATTTTACAATGAATATTTAAAGTGCTGTTCTTTGCTATTATTAGCTCATCAAATCCATCATATAGATTGATTGAAACTAATTTGTATTAGTGAAGACGGAATCATAACAAATATCTCAGTACTCAATCTTTGCAAAATACTTACACTCAAGTAACAAAGGTTGTTGGATGTTGGTTGGTATGAGGTGTTGGTTTCACACAGCGTTTCACTTTTGTTTGCGGTCAAGATCTGACATGATCGGCGGGTGATATAAGTGTTGTCAATACATAACACGTCGTCCACATTACAACCGAAAGTTGTCCGCATGTGGCTTATATATAAGCAAGACTTGTTCTGTTATAGACGCACTCGTCCAGCAGCCTCAGACGCGTGCACAACAAAACTCATAGAAATTTGCTTCGGTGCGGAGCAGAAGAATATACAATGAAGTTCAAAAACGTAAGTGTGAGATGCACAATAATAAACAGTAAACGGTCAATTTCCGAACCGCCATTGAAATACATATGTATTCTTTGTTGTGATATTGCTGACCTCCATTGAAAGTGATTTATATATTAGAAACAGAACTAATTTAGAATTTTTTAGCAGCATTTAAGGAGATTTTCCGCTTTTTTGTAAAATTTCAATACAAAAAATACATGTCTGACATGTATTATCTTGTGTTTCAAAGACGGCGAGTATTATAGTCCTGTGACAATGTGTGAAATTTAGTTCTTAAGATTCAGAACATCTTTGGATCACCATGACTTATAATATTAAATTAATTTAGTTAATGACTGTTTAATTTGTTATATCGTTGAAAAATTAGATGCGCCTATTGCAAATCTTGATACTTTATTGAGCGTTTTTATATGAAAATTATCGACAGCATTCAATTTCCATTAAATGATACAACGAAAAAATGTATCTACATTTCAATTCCCACTTCACCTAATTTTCATGCCTAATCACCATGTCATCAGCCAAGGCCAAGCCACTTGCCATGATCTATATTTTTATTACAGCTGTCACCTATAGTGACTTGACATAATAGTGATCATAATCTCATTTGACATGTAATCTACCATAAAATTTATTCAAGTTACAAATGTCGCTTCTAAAGCTGCGCATGATCACTTTCTCATCTACCATGTCCACCGCGTCATCTATCATTTCTCTGATATTTCTTTCGCGAAGCCTGGATGAAATTGGTTAAATTTAAGCTGGTGTTATTTGCGAAGCTGTGCACCTTGTGGTCTATAATAGCTCCACCGTGGCTTTGTTTTACTCCAGTTATCCCTGCTCTTGCTGCTGCTCTGCGCCATGTCAGCAGTAGCTTTTCCTTCAGGAATCCAGCTGTCGCTCCCGTCACTTACAAACACAGACACCTCAAGTACAAGTATTTGGAGCGCACTGACATCTGCGTTGTCTTTTGGAACGTTTGGAACGAGCACAAGCACAAGCACCACCGGGTAAGAGACGACGATGGAGTGAATATTGAAAATAAATGTGAAAACTTAATGGTTGAATATAATATTGATATATACCGCTATATTTTATCAGTAAATCCACTGTCTTATTAAATATTTTCTATATTTAGGTTTTACGTCTTCATTCAATGAATTTTTAGAGATGAATATGGCTTAAGAATAGTTTATTAAGCCATGTAAAATATCGCTTTATTTACCATTAATTCCATTCCTCAATTCAACTCTTTGATGGGGACTTTTATGTTTTTCATAATGAAAATTCAGACATAACTTAAAAAATACTATGTGGAAAGAGTGATGAGGAATAATAACATAAAGATAACGAATCACAGATTATGGCATTCATTTTTTTCCAAACAGATTGAGCTCCCTGTTTAGCACCTCCAGCAATCCCTACACCATCACCCTGGGGTGAAAGTAGAAGTAATTTGGTAGCTGTAATTGTTATGCATTTTTTGTTGTTACCTCTAGCAATTTTACCGTTGTGTAAATCTAGGAATATAATATATGACTGTTATTGTTGTTGTGTTAGAAAAATGTATGTTCCTAGAATAGTTGCTCAAATTTTAGACTTAAAAAATTCAGACTGAATTTCAAACTTAAAATAATCGTGCAGTAAAACATGAAATATTTAGCGCGAAAATAACAATTAGTTCGAATTCGAAATTTTCTCGATAATTATGATTCGAAGCTTCTGATTATAATTACGTATCTCTGGAAACAATGTCACGACGTACGAATATGTTGGCGTTTGCATTATCCTTATAGTATGTCTCCATAATTCAAAACATGTCATGGAATATTTAATTAAAACTCTTTCAATCAATTTCATGCTCCTTTCCATGCGTCGAGAGGGATCTTATTTTGTTTATTTTCTTGCGTGGACGATAGATGACGATAATCTTTTATCACAAAATCAGCCAAATTCGTTAGATGCACGGTTCATATTAAAATATAAGGCAAAACAAGAACGTTTTCGACCGTCAGTAAACAGCTGTAGTCACAAGCTTCTGGCACGCCAAATCATCGGGAGAGGCCCGTCTTGTGTCGTGCAGTTACTGAAATGACCAAGTCAATCAGTAATTGATAGACACAAGACAATTGTATGACACTATGTCGTTACTTGCAATGCAAAGTTATGATATAATGTTCATAATATGCAATCGTACAGTTAAATGTCGTAGAATAGCAGTCAAGCTAGAATAGTTTTTCTGTGAATATCACCGACCGAAAAATTTCTTAAAATTAAGATAGAAATTACAAAATCGACGAATCGATGGCCTTGCAGAGAAAAGAATGATATTAATTGAAATTGGAAGAGGTGAGAACTGTAGATTTAGCTTTATCAACCCGTTATCGGTGCCGTGCATGCGATCAAGTGAAAGTTCAAGCGATGGACTGAAACGCAAGGTTGCTTTTAGTGTATATGATCAAGAGTGCGAGCGTCCGTACAAAGCAGAGGTGAAATCTAAGAAATAAAACGGAACTATGATCGCAAAAAAAATCGCAAAATTAAAAATTTTTTCACATTAGGAATTCATAGGAGAGTGGCATCTAGTTGAAAATTCATGTAATATTCAATGGGACATAAAAGCATTGAATTAAGATTGAGTTCGCAATAAAAGTCGAAAAATATTCTAACGTACAGACGAATGATACAATTTGTGCGATTATGGCCTGTACTTTGAATGAATTATTATAAACTAAATTCAAATAAACAAGTTATTGAAAGCGTGGTGACGTAGTTGGTCTACAGGCAATAATTTGGGCATCGAAGTATAGAATTAAGCCATGAAGACTGTCCTCGTCTGAAGTTTACATGGAATTCAATAGCAGGGAAAATTAATGCCTGGCAAGTATGCAATATTTTCTGCCTAAGAATTTTGGGAGCAGTTCATCATCAAGGGAAAATTTATGAACAGAAGTTGACTTCACATCAGTAATGATATAAATTGGTTTCTTTTATATCAAAATATTGATGGAGTTTGTCCCCGAAAAGTCTTCTTTGAAAAGAAGGGATAAATTTCTAAAAAGTTTTCTTCGGAATTCCCTTCAATGACGAAGGACAATTTAGAACATGGCTTCATTCTCAATTTGCAATCTCACATCAGTCGATGAAAAGATATTGGTCAAATAATGAACAGGTGAAATATTACCACACATCACATGTAATTTACAAAGAAGCAAAAAGCTCCTTGCTTCCAGGCAGGGCGGGAGAAGTTATGAGAAAAGTTTAGCGCCTCTTCGGCCACCTCCAAGAAATTCAGACGTGTAACTTTTCATGTAGATGAGGAATCAAACTTTGCACGGTGCTCACTGATCAATAAACCTGAGTAATTTGGTGTTGTTTTTTATCTGGGGCCATACTTTCAAAACACGCTAAGTCAACGTAAGTACTTACGCTCTATTTTCTTATCTATGATTGGTGGATTTTGCTTGAAAGGCCGTCAATGATTGGCTGATGAACTTACGATCTCTTAACTTTTTTTGAAAGTATAGGCCACTTTCATTCATACTTTTTGAAAGTATGAATGAAAGGACACTGAAATGATATGAAAGCGAGTAATAAAGCTGAAACACCAGTATTAATAGTTTAAATTATCAGCCGGGAACCAAGCACGACAGAAACTGACTCCTGAATTGTTAAATACTAAGCAAATAACTTTCATTTTTTCGATTGAATCATGAATTATTTTGAGTCATCTCGGTCCTGAACTTTCTTTAAGAACGTTGAAAAATTCCCAGTACGCAGGTTCAGTAAATTAGCTTCCATTCGTTCGAAACTCAGAAAAAATTTCCATGGAAAGCACTTGACAGAAAAACTCAATAATACAGAAATAAACCTTTCTATAAAATGTAATAATTGTAATTTCTAATAAACCTTTCTATAAAATGCAAAATTTTCATTTATTTAAAATTAATGCCTTTCAATTAAACTAAGAACAATAGTTTTTTGAAGTTTATACAATATACATATAATCACAAGAATTAGGCTTAAACTGATGTGAGGGATACTTTAATTAAATGAATGATAATACACCGAAAAAAGAAGCAATGGTCTTGCGGGCTCATGCTCTGCACGATCGTTTATAAATTCTTGTAAATTAGCTATTAATGAGAATATCTGTGGTCGATTTGTGTGCACCAAGAATCTAAGGTTTGTTCCAATCTAGAAAACATACTTAGGTAGAAACACAAAAAACGCTCGAAATTTCGACCTTGAACTATTGGTTTCTTCCACAGCAACGTAGCGCAGGAAAACAACCAATATTTACTCCTTCTACTCCTTTCGGAGTTTGCGTAAGTCCAAAACAAACTAGTTCCTTCATCAGGACCATCAAGGGAAGTCTGAGTGAAAGGTTCCTCAGCGCAGTTGATCATTCAGGCAATCACTCTGCTTCTCGACCTTTTGCCTTTGCTTAGAGACTTTCTAAACTTATTTCGTCCGCACCGGGGGAAGAAGAATTCACATTGTTGGAAGTCAAATGATTTTCACAAATATCTTTAACCAACATTTTCATTCATTCTATTCCGAACAATGAACCAGTTTTTATATTAATAATGAGAGCCATTGTGTATCTTCGAATTATTATGAATGAAACGCATATTTAAAAGATATTAACCAGTAGAGCCGGAAATTTTTTTGCTAAGATTGGTTACAATCCATTTTCAGATATGTATATGCAACATTAGCAAATATCTGCCTTAAGAAATTCAGAAAATACTTTTTAGTCACTTTAATTGAAAAATGCTTATAGCATTTAGAGAATGCTTTGTATTTTCTAAATGCAAAAAGATTTAGAAAATACTTTTGTAAGATTTTTTTAATCAACTGAATGGCAAAAATCTTTTTAATCAACTGAAAGGCGAAATAAATAAACTTCTATCGGTTCAATTTAATAGAAAAAAAACTATATTTATCGAGAATTGAACCTATTGCAAAAATCGGAAATTCACAATGAAATTGGAATTGAATTAATTCCTATTTATAATTCCTTCCTATTATTATTGAAATTGGAAGCGTGAATAAATTGTTATATATTCATCGGTCAGTAAATTATTTGGCTCACTCATGAACTTAACTAATAATAAAAATAAATTTTAAATGATACATATTCGATGAAAATAAAAGTCCTTGGTGATAGTCACGTCAGCAGCGTACGCTTTAGGCGAGTTCAGCATTTTTTGTGAAAGGAATAACGATAAAATTACAATACAATTCGCCGAAAATGTTCATATCCTATTTGTCTAGAACCTCCCTTGGTAAAGTGGAAGCAGCAGTCGTAATTTATTTACTCTGAATTGCAAATATTTGCTCCACAGAACAGTCGAAATATGTACTTGTCACTCATTCCTAGCTTCTAAGACAGAATGGTATGTGAATTCATTTGCTCAGTGAATGAATGCACATAGCAATGCTCGCAGCCGAAAAATATTGCGTTACTCTGCTGTACAAAGTTGACTACCTACCCTGGCCCAACTCGTTAAACAACGAGCTACGTTGGGTTAACCTAAAAATTCCTACAGCCGTTTCATGCATATTTCATTGGTGCTGAAATGATTCGATACATAATAATCCAATCAAAAGCTAAAAAAGTGGTCAAATGATACAAAATTAATCCACTCAAGTTTCATAGGAACTTTTTCAAATTATATGAAAAAGTTAAATTCATGCACATACACAACTCTTTTGTACTGAAAAAATAAAATATTTACCATCAGCTTTATATTGAAACGGGGATCTTCAAATTGGAAGGTGCCCTTGGGGAGCGATGGGTTCGTACGAGAGCTCTTCAAGCGAACGCCTTCCCATGACTCAGCACAAATGACATATAAGACTGCAGTCCTGGCATGCTTAATGGCTGTAACTCGGCGTAAGCGAGGCTGTTAATACTTCGTCATGAGGTTCCTACGCGTGAGTATTTGAATATTTGAGCATAATTTATCATGAATAAGAACTGCTTAAGTCGGTCAACTTGTTCAGTGCATTCCAAGTACCTTCTATAAATTGCCTGCAAAATAATCTTTCAGTGGATGTTATACAGTATAATTCAATTAATAGCTGAATAACCTCGGTATTTTTTTTATCGTTATCTGAATTTACCGCATTCAGAAATATTCAAGGAAACAAGAGAATATCATTACAATATAATTAAGAATAAAAATGCAATTTATATAGAATAAACTTTAGGCGAAGCATAATGACAGGCGATCAGCCCCGTAAGAAAAATTGATCTAAATTCAAGTTTTATTTTTATGGCCTTCGACATGCGAACAACTTATGATACAAGTTTTTCTTGGTCATTCTACTTGCGTTCAAAGGATAAAAAAATGCTTTAGCATTTGAGTTTATCTCAACATGCGTCTGTAGCAGCGCTTATAGAAAATGCAGCGCTTATATTTCCCGCTTTCAATTGTTGCATCGGTCTGTGTTCCAGATTTCAGTTTTTAGTGTGTGTGTCATGAAGATAAAACTATTCTAATGAAAAATGTAACGATTGTTCACTGAGTCGGAATTGGATAAAAGTCTTCATGTAAATTTTGTTATTATTATTTTCCGAAAAAATTTCAAGTATTTTGCCCATGCTTTGTATATTCCCTCAACCGACATGTATATTCGACAGTACATCGCTGCCGTGTGCCTGCTGCTGCTCGCTGCTACAAGCGCCGTGGACGCGTATGCGGATCCTGTTCAGGAAACATTAGCTCAGTGAGCATGAGAAGTTTTTTTTCAGGATTTGTGTTTCGATTGAAATGAAATTTGTAATCATATGGCATCCCGACTAGTTGTTGATTGATGACACAATTGCAATTCTTGATATATAATACTGTTGTTAACGCAACATCTGCCTTAGGATACTAGCTTAATTCTGTGGTCTTGCGAAACCTCTTCGTTCAAACGTCATATGTCGGCTGCGTAGTAAAGACCGAACTAAGATCAGGAACGATTTTGGTGAGCCTAGTTGTCATGTTCGAACATTTCTTTGCTGTTCATAGAAAGCCTTAGTAATTACTTGAATAATTTTGAATGTTGTTTATAAATTCAATAACCTTCTTACTTCGAATAAATTTTGTATTTGTACCGGTTTCTTTCCGGAAAACATGACCTCTGGTTATATAAAGCTAAAATGAACCCTGGACGCACGCGTATTCAATTAATCCTGCCGTAAACAAGGGTTGCGCTGTAAAGCACTGAATAATCCGCAACAAATAATATATCGTTTTCTGATCCATACATGTATTATTTAGAGGGCAAAAGCCACACAAATAGAATTTATATTCATCATTTCCCACAATAATTATATTCCACTGAACTAAGACTTTGTTTCTAACGCAGGGTCGCCTCGCGGGACGCCAAGAACATCGTCGAAACGATCTCGTATCCCGGCTACTCGAACCCGGCTACTATTACCATCTATTAGCTACAACTGTAACATATCCCGGCTACTCGAACCTCTGCTCAAATAACTTATTTACTCCTCTCAATAAAAATTTCAGCCAAATGATTATCGGCTAAGCTCATGACACATAACAAAATGAGAAAAAAATTGAACTCCAATTATATTTTAAAATCAACAAACACGAAAGCCGAATATTAAATGGTGAAGAGAATTATACTCATAAATAGTTGACGAATATAATTCCTAATTAATTAAAATTAATAATGCATGCAGTTCAATTTAGGTCCTATTTTTCACTCTGAAGCACTTTGTCGTTGGGCAAAAGCCACCACCAATCATTGTTTTTCAATATTAAGTGTTGTGCAGAAAAGACGCTTCGGAAGCGTGAACGTTTGAACTTTGCGAAAGGCGACTATGATACACTTCGTGAAACGGTGAATGCGGCGAATATTTCGGACTGTATTAAGGCTGTCTCTTATACACATCTAGATGTGTATAAGAGACAGTAACTGGGCTGATACGTGGCAGCTGCGGTTTAATGCTGACAAGTGTAAAGTACTTCACCTCGGGAAGAACAATGAACAGCAAGATTACAGTATGAGAAGACATGGTTGCAACGAGAGAGTAATGATTGAAAAGTCTAGTGTGGAAAAAGATCTCGGAGTTTATGTCCACAAGGAGCTGAAATTTTCTAAGCATGTTGAAACGCAAGCTAACACATCCAACAAACTTCTTGGACTAATCAGACGCTCATACGAGTTCCTAGATGCAGAAGCGATGAAGCAGTTGTTTATTGCTGTCGTGCGCCCGAATCTAGATGTTTGGAAACGTTGTGTGGTCACCGAGATTTGAAAAGGACAGAAATTTAATAGAGAATGTTCAAAGACGTGCAACAAGGATAATTCCAGGCTTGAAGGGCAAGTCCTATGAAGAAAGATTGAAGATTATGAAGCTTCCAAGGCTCAGTTATCAACGTCTGCGTTGGGATCTCATTGAAGTATACAAGTATACTCATGGTTTATACAAGGTCCCCTAAGGATTACTAGAATTTGAAACAAGAACCAACACCAGGGGCCACGGCTAAAAGCTAAAAAACTGCGCTGCAACTTCTCCACGCGACAAAATTTCTTCTCGCTTCGAATCACCGACATGTGGAACAGCCTCCCCGATGACATCGTTGGCGCTCCAAGTATGAACGCGTTCAAGAACAGACTAGATAAAGCTATGGAAAATATATGTTAAGATTTGAAATGCCTAGCTCCTTATCGAACCCGGTGGAAGTCTAGTAGCAACTTCAAACAATCGTCAGTCATGAAAAGATCCGGTCAAATGTGACGATTTTAGATCTTCTGTGAACAAGGCACGAAAAGGAAAAGAATCGGCGACAGGCCACATCAGGCCTACGCTTCAGCGCCGACATCACTATGTTATTTCACTATGTTATGTTATTTGTCACGTTGGTGCATTTTCTCAAAAATTTACCGTTAATCAGCGAATATTGCATTATGTTTATTGCATGGTTTGTTGCACTGTGAGCGTTTATTTAGTAAGCTAAATGAACCGCAAAGTACGGTTATACGCTAATACGCTAACCAAAGATGCACTCATCCATACCTATTAGTCAGACAAGCTTACAAAACATGAATTTCGGACGACATTTAATCAAAATTTTAGCATTATTCTCTCTAATAATACAAGACATGTAATTATTGATGTTCATTTAATCAAAACATTAAATTTGTATGGGTTGTCAAAAGACTCAAATCTGTTTTCCCTGTATAATGTACAGAAATATTACCGGCAAATATGAAGAAATACATTGGAGTAAAATATTTCTCAAAAATTAATGGGGATTATTTCAGAAGGAAAATGAAAGTTTGAAGTGTATTAACTAAGATTGAACTCGGATGTAAACTAGTCTATGACCCAGAAACCCTGCTCGCTGTTGTTTTATTGAGAGAGGTGTTTGAATTAAAAACGTTGTGATATTCAAGTGATGAATTTATATAATCCATCAAGATTAAATGTGAACATACTTTCTGTATCAATATAAAATATTTTTATTATACACTCACGTCATGAATTCAAATTGTGCCTAGTAGTTTAATAAATTTTAATCTATCGTTGAAACGGCCTACTCTGTATTTGTGTCGTTGAAATAAAAAGTAGTGTTTTAAAAGATATTTTTATCCTTTTTAATAATATATAAGGAAAAACAGCCCCATAGCTTTACAGCACCCGTAAATTCAATGTAATTTTATTTTCCTGCAAATTGACGTGGCTGGATTCTCGACGAATAAGGCTTTGCAATTTAATTTTTGAATTCCACATTTGTGAATTTGAAATGTGAATAATCGGTGCATAGTGTTTTGTCCGAATGAAACACTACCGGCACTAGCATAACTTATACAGAAATTAGCTCATTACTGATCACTGACAGAGCAGATGTAATAGAGCGGAAAACATGAGACAATTGACGGTTGAGCCATTTATGATTGCAGGCCAGCGCTTGCAAGTAAAAGTTTTTTTTCATGAAATACCCGATGAAACCATTTTTCTCACAAACCTAGAAAATAGCTTTAATTTACTATGTACTTCAAGGGCCAAAAACGCAGAAACAAGAATAATCTTTCTATAAAATGCAAAATTTTCATTTATTTAAAATTAATGCCTTTCAATTAAACTAAGAACAATAGTTTTTTGAAGTTTATACAATATACATATAATCACAAGAATTAGGCTTAAACTGATGTGAGGGATACTTTAATTAAATGAATGATAATACACTGGAAAAAGAAGCAATGGTCTTGCGGGCTCATGCTCTGCACGATCGTTTATAAATTCTTGTAAATTAGCTATTAATGAGAATATCTGTGGTCGATTTGTGTGCACCAAGAATCTAAGGTTTGTTCCAATCTAGAAAACATACTTAGGTAGAAACACAAAAAACGCTCGAAATTTCGACCTTGAACTATTGGTTTCTTCCACAGCAACGTAGCGCAGGAAAACAACCAATATTTACTCCTTCTACTCCTTTCGGAGTTTGCGTAAGTCCAAAACAAACTAGTTCCTTCATCAGGACCATCAAGGGAAGTCTGAGTGAAAGGTTCCTCAGCACAGTTGATCATTCAGGCAATCACTCTGCTTCTCGACCTTTTGCCTTTGCTTAGAGACTTTCTAAACTTATTTCGTCCGCACCGGGGGAAGAAGAATTCACATTGTTGGAAGTCAAATGATTTTCACAAATATCTTTAACCAACATTTTCATTCATTCTATTCCAAACAGTGAACTAGTTTTTATATTATTAATGAGAGCCATTGTGTATCTTCGAATTATTATGAATGAAACGCATATTTAAAAGATATTAACCAGTAGAGCCGGAAATTTTTTTGCTAAGATTGGTTACAATCCATTTTCAGATATGTATATGCAACATTAGCAAATATCTGCCTTAAGAAATTCAGAAAATACTTTTTAGTCACTTTAATTGAAAAATGCTTATAGCATTTAGAGAATGCTTTGTATTTTCTAAATGCAAAAAGATTTAGAAAATACTTTTGCATGGTTGTAAATTCCTTCAGTAACAGACTTGCAAAACAATGCATGGTTCCTTGTAGATCATTACCTAGTGAGCGTTACAGTCACCACGTGTTACGATTCAAATTGCCTAGTCGCAATCCTAATAAAAGTGTTTATTAATTAGGCGTCCGAAGTTCAAAAATTGGTATGAACCTCAATTGAATGAATTCATTTAATTTTAAAAGTTTTTTGCTAAATACAAAAGTTACTTTTGATATTTCGCGCATTTTTTTCGATATTGATAAAAACAAAATTTGTTAATAGGAGACTGTGGGGAATAAGTATATTTCCTTATAATGGTTTAAAAATGGGATGGAAAAAATTATGTTCCTGTCTGTGGAAAGACTCAAATAATATTTACTTTTTGCCATGTCGATGAAAAAAAAGTTCACCAGGGACATTAAAATCGTAGAATTGCATTTGCCGCAGGCCGTCATTTACTCGGTGTGGCAGTTAGTAATCTGGTATACAAGTAAAGTGACGATTGAAGCATAGAAACATTTATTTGTGTTAAATAGTTTCTACATTCACCATTGAACAATGGCCAAATGAATAAATAAGTGACAGTTAAAAGGATAATTTATTAAATTGAGATTTGACAGTTTGCGATACTTCACTAATGCCAAATTTTGAAGAAGTAAAGTGGAAAATTTTAGACACAAGTGAGCATGTAGAGGCTATTAAAGGTCAACACAAAATTGAGTTGCGTGACCCGAGAGGGAAAAGTACTCTCGTAGACTGATGAGCTGAAGGGAACACACTTAAGAAATCCGCCTTCCCATGACTCAGCACAAAAGACATATAAGACTGCGGTCCTGGCATGCTTAATGGCTGTAACTCGGAGCAAGCGAGGCTGTTAACACATCATCATGAGGTTCCTACGCGTGAGTATTTGAATATTTAAGCTTAATTTTCATGAATATTAAGAACTTAAGGAGGTCAATTTGTTCAGTGTATTCCATGTACCTTCTATATATTGCCTGCAAAATAATGTGTCAGTAGATATCGAATTCGTTTATAGCTGGATAAACCTGGATTTTTTATCGTTACCTGAATTTACCTCATTAAGATGTAATTAAGGAAACTAAAGAATATAATTAGCATAGAATTGAGAATAGAAATATATTTATATAGGATGAACTTTAGGCGTAACATTATGGCAGGCGACCAGCCCCTGAAAAAATTAATCCGAATTCAAGTTAAATTTGTATGGCCTTCGACATGCTGGCAACTTATGATACAAACTTCTGTTGGTCATTCGTCTTGAATTCAAAGGAGAAAAAATATTGCATTAGCATTTGAGGTTATCTTAACATGCGCCTTTATGATTATTCTGCTATCACTTAGAAAATGCAGCCCTTCAATTTCCCGCTTTCAATTGTTCGCATGTTGCTGTCCTGCGCCCGAACCTAGAGTTAAGAAACGTCGTGTGGTCATCGAAACTTGAAAAGGAAAAAAACTTAATAGAAAATGTTCAAAGACGTGCAACAAGGATAATTCCGGCTTGAAAGGCAAGTCCTTCTTAAATTGTCATGAATAAGAATGGCCTAAGGCAGTCAACTTGTTCAGTGTATTCCAAGTACCTTCTATATATTGCCTGCAAAATAATGTGTCAGTAGATATCGAATTCGTTTATAGCTGGATAAACCTGGATTTTTTATCGTTACCTGAATTTACCTCATTAAGATGTAATTAAGGAAACTAAAGAATATAATTAGCATAGAATTGAGAATAGAAATATATTTATATAGGATGAACTTTAGGCGTAACATTATGGCAGGCGACCAGCCCCTGAAAAAATTAATCCGAATTCAAGTTAAATTTGTATGGCCTTCGACATGCTGGCAACTTATGATACAAACTTCTGTTGGTCATTCGTCTTGAATTCAAAGGAGAAAAAATATTGCATTAGCATTTGAGGTTATCTTAACATGCGCCTTTATGATTATTCTGCTATCACTTAGAAAATTAATTCCTTCAATTTCCCGCTTTCAGTTGTTGGCATGTGTGTGTTCCAAATTTCAGTTTTTAGTGTTTCATGAAGACATAACTAATCTTATGAAAAATGTAATGATTGTTTGTAATTGTTTGAAAAATGTAATGATTGAGTCAGAATGAAAAAAAAGTCTTCATATAAATTTTGTTATCATTAGTTTAAAAAAAAAAACTTTTCTGAAGTATTTTGCTCAAGCTTTGTGTATTCCCTCATCCGACATGTATATTCGACAGTGCATCGCTACCGTGTGCCTGCTGCTGCTCGCTGCTACAAGCGCCGTGGACGCGCTTGCAGATCCTGTTCAGGAAACCGTAGCTCAGTGAGCATCAGAAGTTTTTTCAGGATTCATGTTTCGATTGAAATTAAATTTGTTATCATATAGTATCACGTAATCCCCGACTACTTGTTGATTGATGACACAATTGCAATTCTTGATATATAATACAATTTATTTTACTAATCTATCCTCGTATTATTTAGAGTGCATGAGCCACACAAATAGAATTTATATTTTTTAATTGACATAATGATTATATTCCATTTAACTAAGATTTTGTTTCTAACGCAGGGTCGCCTCGCGGGACGCTAAGAACATCGTAGTAACGATCTCATATCCCGGCTACACGAACTTCTACTCAAAGAACATATTTACTCCTTTCAATAAAAATTTCAGCAAAATAACTTTCGGCTAAGCTCATGACACGTAACAAAATGAGAAAACAATTTAAACTCCAATGATATTTTAAATCAACAAAAACGAAAACTGAATATTAAATGGTGAAGATAATTATACTCATAAGTAGTTGACGAATATAATTCTTTATTAATTAAAATAAGTAATGTATGCAGTATATTTTAGATCCTCTTCTTCACTCTAAAGCACTTTTACGCTGGTGTTACTTGTCACGTTAGTGTATATTCTGTATAGTGTATAACGTTGCACAAGATAATCAATTCTCTGTCATCCGTCCAATCAGATAGTCTTGCATTGCATTGCATTTTTTGCACGTTCATTGCATTGTTTGCACGTTCATTGCATTGTTTGCACGTTCATTGCATTGTTTGCACGTTCATTGCATTGCGTGGTGCATTGTGAACATTTATTCAGTATGTTAAATGAGAAGCAAAGTGCGGTTATACGCTAAACAAAGAAGCACTCACCCGTACTTTTGAGTCCGACAAGTTTAGGAAAACATGAATTTCGGATTACATTTGATCAAATATATTGCTAAAAATATAAGACTTACAACTATTAAGGTTAATTTAATGGTAATCGAAACTCTGCATTTTTTATGTGTTGTCAAAAGATTCAAATCTGTTTTCCCTGTATAATGTACAGAAAAATTTCCCGTAAATTTGAAGAAATGCCGTCAAGTAAACTTTTTATGAACAATAATTCATGAGAATTATTTTAAAAGGAAAATGAAAGTTTGAAGTGTATTAACTTAATATGAACTCTGATGTATACCAGCTGATGTCCCAGGAACGCTGCACCTTGTTGTTTTATCGAAAAAAATGGGTTTGAATTCAAAATATTGTGATATTCAAGTGATGAATGTACATAATCCATAAAGATTAAATGTGAGCATACTTTCTGTTTTAATAAAGAATGTTTCTTTATTACACTCAAAACACATCATGAATTCAAATTTTGCCCAGTAATTCAATAAATTTTAACACACCGTTGAAACGGCCTACTCAATAATTGTAACATTAAAATAAAAATATAATGTTTCAAAACGCATTGTAATCTTTTTTAATAATATAGAATAAAATAGAGCCCAATAGCTCTACAGCACCTGCAACTCCTATGTAATTTTATTTTTCTGCAAATTGACGTGGCTGGATTCTCGACGAATGTGACGAATTAATTCCACATTTGTGAATTTGAAATGTGAATCATCGGCGCATAGTTTTTTGTCCGAATGAAACACTACCGGCACTAGCATAAATTATACAGAAATTAATTAATTAATTAATTATACAGTACGTGCAATGTCAATAGATGCTTAAATCGATTTTCATGATGGCAAAATTTTAACGTTGCAAGTGACAATTATAAACTCGATGGTCAACTTTTGGGAGGATTGAAAATTTGAGTGAAATAAAGTAAATAATTAGTGTAAATCAGTTTTGTATCCTCGACGACTGACTAATTATTATAACACGATCTTTTGGAGTCAGATCAAAGCAGAAGAGTTTAACTCGTTGTGAACACCGGAATTGCGAACTGAGGTCGGGTAGATCCTGCATACCAATCCAAGATTCAACAGCAGACCTAAAAAATTACTGCGACTGATATCGAGTCTCCTGTGTTGATCTCAACTCCAGTAGGATGCGATGCCCGATGTGGTTTTTATTGGAACCGCCCTGTTTTTCCTCTGATTACGAAAGATTCGCTCTTCCCAGACTGATTTTTTCAACAATTTCATTTTTTTCTGAAGTTGCATGTTTGGGAGTAGAATCTATCCGGTGTTCCGGGAATGAAGTATTGGAGTCTCGTCTCCCTATCGCGTCAATTCCCGCCTGCGGGCTGAGTTTAAGGTGACGAAACCGACAGTTATCTCATTTGCAACCTCCATTTTTCATAGTATTCCAGCATAAGAACGGATGATAGTATTGGCAGTATTTCCCATTTTTGCCTCCGCGTTGGTTTTTGCTTCCAAATGTTGAGAACTTGCGAGAGATCTCAGTGTGCGGATACGTAGAGCTCAATCTTTTATTCTCTCGATCGCAATTGCCATGAAGATACCTCCAGCAGATGTGTTGCTTTCCAGGCGGAAGAGCAGTGGAGGCATTTAAATGCCCCGTGGAATTGAGGGTGGTGTGGAAGACGGGTAGGGTTTACCCGTTCATCCCTCCTTCTGTAGGCGGCGGTCAAGGGGTGGATTGCGAGTAAAGGGAAAGAAGGGCGAGGTACGATTTCAGACAGCAGTGATGAGGCAGGCGGGGGCAGAGGGAATAGAAGGTGGCAACGCCTGGGCACGGCGAGGGAAACACTCACGTGAAGCTTATTTCGGATCCCTTCACACCCTAGAACTCCTTGCACAGCTTCGACACTTTACTTGAACCACTCTTCATTTTTTACATATTTTCTGCATATCTATAACGCCCTTGTCTTTACTTATGTAGCAAGTTGGTATACTGGGAGTAGAGAGCATTCAAAAGTGACCGAACAGGCTGCATGAATTGCATCGCAACGCAAATTTACCGTAATTTAGTTTTCTTGCATTCAAAGCATTCTCCAGATGGTTGGCTTTTCCAAGTTTTAGCTGCCATTTTTACTAGTTCACAATACTGTTCTCTGATATGTTCTTGTACTATCTCATTTACGAGTTCACTGAACCAATATACTGGTCGAAATTTGTAATATTTATTCTCAAATTGGGCAGATATAGTGAAATCTAAACTCTTAAGAGAAAAAGCAAAATTATGTAAAATGACACTTTTAATATCCACTCGTGTTATCAATTCACACTCTCTTCACTGACTTCACACTGAATTTCAGACTTTTCTCTGAAACACTCTAGTACAAGATGCATGTACAGCCACCAGCCGACAATAGAAAAAGTCAAATCAGGACCGGTACATCGGTACATGTCACGTCCGTCTTCAGTCACGGCTCAAGCATCGAAACAATCAAGCAATCCATTTACTGCCTATCAAAACCATAACTAGAGATCATCCCACCTCACAGCGAATCATTACTTTACATATCAATCCATATTGGTACTACTTATCAAACGCATCGCTGAAGTGCTTCCCATCTCACGACGCATCATTGATTTGCATCGCAATCCATTTACTACTTATGAAAAGCATCACTTTTGATAATCTTAGGGGCTGCCTCGATTGATAGTGGTCTAGAACCTCCCTTGGTAAAGTGGAAGCAGCAGTCGTAATTTATTTACCCTGCATTGCAAATATTTGCTCCACAGAACAGTCGAATTACTTGTCACTCATTCCTAGCTCCTTAGATAGAATGGTATATGAATTCCTTAGTATCAGTGAATGAATGCATATATACCAATGCTCGCTGCCGCAAAATACTGCGTTACTCTGCTGTGCAAAGTAGACTTCCTACCCTGGCCCATCTCGTTACCCAACGAGCTACGTTGGGTTAGCCTATAAGTTCCTACAGCATTTTCATGCATAGTTTATTGGTGCTGAAATAATTCGATACATAATAATCCAATCAAAAGCTTAAATAGTGGTCTAATGATACAAAATTAATCAACTTACATTGTATAGTTTTTATGAAAAAGTTAAATTCATACACAAACACAACTCTTTTGTACTGAAAAATTAAAATATTTACCATCAGCATTATATTTACACGGGTATCTTCAACTTGGAAGGTGCCCTTGGTGGAGCGCTGGGTTCTTACGAGAGCTCTTCAAACGAACGCCTTCCCATGACGCAGCACAAAACACCTTTAAGACTGCAGTCCTGGCATGCTTAAATGGTTGTATCTTGGTGCAAGCGAGGCTGTTAATACTCCATCATGAGGTTCCTACGAGTGAGTAATTTAATATTTAAGCTTACATTTTTATGAATAAGAAGGGCTAACGTGGTCAACTTGTTCAGTGCATTCAAAGTACCTTCTCTATATTGAATGTAAAATAATTTCAGTGGATGTTAGATTTCATTAATAGCTGAATAACCTTGGTATTTTTATCTGAATTTGCCTCATCTAGAAAGAATCAAGGAAACTAGAGAATATAATTACAATAGAATTTAGAATAATAATGCAATTTATATAGAATGAACTTTAGGCGAACCATAATGAGAGGCGATCAGCTCCGTAAAAAAATTGATCTAAATTCAAGTTATATTTTTATGGCCTTCGACATGTGAACAACTTATGATACACAAACTTTTCTTGGTCATTCTACTTACATTCCAATGATAAAAAAATGAATAGCATTTGAGTTTATCTCAACATGCGTCTGTATGATTATTCTGCTATCACTTAGAAAATGCAGAACTTCTAGTTCCCGCTCTCAATTGTTGGCATGTTTGTGTTCCAGATTTCGGTTTTTGTTGTATCATGAAGATAAAACTATTCTAATGAAAGATGTAAAGATTGTTCACTAAGACAGAATTGAAAAATAGTCTCCTTGTAAATCTTGTTATTATTATTTGCTGAAAAATTCAAGTATTTTGTTCGAGCTTTGTATATTCCCTCTTTCATTTACAGTGCATCGAGAGCGTGTGTCTGCTGCTGCTCGCTGCTACAAGCGCCGTCGATGCGCTTGCGGATCCTGTTCAGGAAACCGTAGCTCAGTGAGCATCAGAAGTTTTTTCGGGAATCATGTTTAGATTGAAATTAAATTTGTTATCATATAGTATCAAGTCATCCCCGACTACTTGTTGATTGAACACACAATTGCAATTCTTGATATATAATGCTATTTAATTTCCTAATCCACACATGTATTATTTAGAGTGCATAAGCCACACAAATAGATTTTATATTCGTCAACTCCCACAATAATTATATTTCACTGAACTAAGCCTCTATTTTCAACACAGGGTCACCTCGCGGGATGCTAAGAACATTGTCGAAACGACCTCGTATCCCAGCTACTCGAAACCGGCTACTTTTACCTACTATTAGCTATTCTACTGTAAAATATCACGGCTACTCGAACCTCTACTCAAAGAACATATTTACTCCCTTCAATAAAAATTTCAGCAAAATAACTATCGGCCAAGCTCATGACACATAACAAAATGAGAAAGAAATTGAACTCCAATTATATTTTAAAATAAACAAACACGAAAGCCGAATATTAAATGGTAAAGAAAATTATACTCATAAGTAGTTGACGAATATAATTCCTAATTAATTAAAATTAATAATGCATGTACTTTAATTTGGATCCTCTTCTTCACTCTGAAGCACTTTGATGCTGGGGTTAATTGTCACGTTAGTATATTTTCTAAAAAATCTACTGTTAATCAGCTAATCTTGCATTAAGTTTTTTGGTTGGTTTGTTGCACTATGAGCGTTTACTCAGTAGGCTAAATGAACATCAAAGTGCGGTTATGCGCTAAACAAAGATGCACTCTTCCATACCTACCTATGAGTCAGACAAGCTTACAAAACACGAATTTCGGACGACATTTATTCAAAATTTTAGCATTATTCTCTCTAATAATACAAGACATATAATTATTGATGCTCATTTAATGGGAATCAAAACATTGCATTTTTTATGGGTTGTCAAAAGACTCAAATCTGTTTTCCCTGTATAATGTACAGAAATATTACCGGTAAATATGAAGAAATACATTGCAGTAAAATAATTCTCAAAAATTAATGGGGATTATTTTAGAAGGAAAATGAAAGTTTGAGGTGTATTTAACTAAGGATGAACTCGGATGTAAGCTAGTTTATGACCCAGGAACCCTGCACGCTATTGGCCCGTATGCTAAAAAGGGCACTAGTACTACGAAGTAGCACTACCCACTACAAGCCGTAGTGCGACATGGAACACTACGGTTGGCATGCTAAATAGGGCACTAGCACTATTTCTCAAAAATTAATGGGGATTATTTCAGAAGGAAAATGAAAGTTTGAAGTGTATTAACTAAGATTGAACTCGGATGTAAACTAGTCTATGACCCAGAAACCCTGCTCGCTGTTGTTTTATTGAGAGAGGTGTTTGAATTAAAAATGTTGTGATATTCAAGTGATGAATTTATATAATCCATCAAGATTAAATGTGAACATACTTTCTGTATCAATATAAAATATTTTTATTATACACTCACGTCATGAATTCAAATTGTGCCTAGTAGTTTAATAAATTTTAATCTATCGTTGAAACGGCCTACTCTGTATTTGTGTCGTTGAAATAAAAAGTAGTGTTTTAAAAGATATTTTTATCCTTTTTAATAATATATAAGGAAAAACAGCCCCATAGCTTTACAGCACCCGTAAATTCAATGTAATTTTATTTTCCTGCAAATTGACGTGGCTGGATTCTCGACGAATAAGGCTTTGCAATTTAATTTTTGAATTCCACATTTGTGAATTTGAAATGTGAATAATCGGTGCATAGTGTTTTGTCCGAATGAAACACTACCGGCACTAGCATAACTTATACAGAAATTAGCTCATTACTGATCACTGACAGAGCAGATGTAATAGAGCGGAAAACATGAGACAATTGACGGTTGAGCCATTTATGATTGCAGGCCAGCGCTTGCAAGTAAAAGTTTTTTTTCATGAAATACCCGATGAAACCATTTTTCTCACAAACCTAGAAAATAGCTTGGATTTACTATGTACTGCAAGGGCCAAAAACGCAGATACAAGTATAATGCCCTCAAAACGAAAAATGTAAACTCGAGACTGTAGGAGACGGCAGCGCGTCCGCATGTTTGGTAGTGTATGATGATGGATTGGATGACTGGGGGGAGGGGAGGAAAAGGATTAATTATTGCTGAACGAATTTATTGCATAAATAACTGTTCCATGTATCTCGTGCGTGTAACATAGCTGGAACAGAGGTGCATGGTTATTATTGCAGCCTTATCCAACCCTTTATATATAGTGTGCACTGCTGACTTGAGAAGTCCTGACATACGAGAGCCTGCTTTTTTGGCTCTATGAATGAATTTGTGGAACACTCACCAAGAAGGTGCTTGTCTTTACAATGCAGCTTCATATCTGCACCTGCTACGCTGACAGCTGAGTTGGGTGATACCTCCTTACCTCAGCCCTCACAGGAATTCGAGGTGTACGGGCCTCGAATTCCTCGAATATTAAGATGACATGCATATACAATACATTACTATACGGCATTCACTCGGATACACTACGATCAATGTTACTGGGTGTACATGGCTGTATGAGTCTCAGTAGATGTAGGCAGGCTAATATAAAAGTTTATGGCTTATTCTAAGGAATATGGCTCTTTGTTCGGGGGATTGTTCGTAATGAAAACTCGTTGTGGATTGTAACGGTTTCCGAAAACAAAGAATGAACAATTTGAACACAAAATTGAGTTCATTCGAAGTTATAAACAATATAGAGCAAAATAATCCAAGTTAACAAGCAATAAAATGATCATGACATAAGTAACTGACAACATACCAAATTGCTGAACAATCTAGGGCAAGTTTGGTTAAAACTGAATTTGCCTGAGCTCATCAACTCTGGTCCTACCTAAAAGGTCCCAACCTTATGTGCAAGGGAGAAGTATGTTCAGTAAAAAATTCTTTTCATAAATAAAATTATTTCCTTGAACCTACATTTTGAGTAACAAACGTTATCGGAAGAATATTGTTCGGTCCTAAAAACTTTAATCAATGAATTATCTGGTCATTAGCAAAATTTTCCACCCGGGTTTAATCAATGCGAGTAAAGATGAAATTAGTCCTTATTACAACACTTCTCTTTAACTTTACTTCTTGTTGTTTGTCTGTCTGCTATAAATCTTATAATCGATATTTAACACACTTTTACCTCTCCAATCGATCTGAAATTTTGCACACTTGCGAAAAGTTAGAGACAATGCATGATTCTATTGACAGAATAAATAATTTGGAAAATTAAAAAAAATGTTTTGGGGATTTTAAAAAAGTAAAAAAATTTGTCTGCTACATTTCTTATAACCTATATTTAACACACTTTTACCTGTCCAATCGATCTGAAATTTTGCACACTTGCGTAAAGTTGGAGACGATGCATGTATCAATTGACAAAAGAAATAATTTGAAAAATTTAATTTTTTTTAATTTTTAAAATAAAAATTTAAAATTAATATTTTTAATATTTGATAATAAAATTAGAGATTCAATGTACATGTGTAACATCGGAGACACTGAATTCTTTAAGTGTTATCTTTAAAAAGTAATTTCTAAACGCACATTATTTTTTATTCTTCTTTTTACATTTGTTTTTTGGGTCGTTTCCAGGGACCTTGATAAAATCTAAATGGCGCGTTTTCGAGTTCTGTTATATATTGATTTCCTTGCAAATATCCCAAAATAAGAGGTATTATGGATATGTCTTCCATATATCTCTGTTTAGGCCTAAATAATATTAATCTAACCAGCCAATGTATTCATTCAAAAGCTTCAGTTTGTAACAGAGACGATATTCACTTAGCCAATAAAATTCGTTTTTTTTTATAATATTAATTATCAAACAAATGTCTTGTAGAACAGCTGCGTAGGCCTCACACACATTCTTTACATATTTGTCATTATATTTGAATATTTTACATACATTTTCTTAAATTTTTTTTACATTTCTTAAATTTTTTATACATTTCTTCCATTTTTATACATTTTCATAAATTTTCTGTACACTTTCATTAAACGCATTCTGTAGAACTATGTAGCTCAAGATTAAATATTTGATGAGTAGGAGAACACACAGATTAGCGGAACGGTTCCATAGAAGTATAACCTGTTTAGGTATATTAATTTCAGTCCGTACATAAGCGTAAAGGCAAATAGTTTTTTCCGTAGTTGCTTAATTTGAAAAACTTTCTTCTATGTAATGTAATCATCTATATATGTAGTCTGTTTTAATGGTCCCTAATCATTTAGACCGCATCTCAATGCCCGGTAAATTTTTATAGCTTATTTGTTATCATTAATCATGTGAAAATTATTATACCTCTTACTCATCTCAATCCATTTACTACCTATCAAACGCATCAATCTTAAGGCCTGCCTCTATTATTAGTGGCTTAGAACCTCCCTTAATTGGTAAAATGAAAGCATCAGTCATAATTTATTTGCTCCCAATAGAAAATATTTGCTCCACGGAACAGTCAAAATACTTGTAAGTTGTCACTCATTCCTAGCTCCTGAGACAGAAAGGTATATGCATTCATTAGCCAGTGAATCGCTCTCACCAATGAGACATCAATTGCAGCCAAAAAATACTGCGTTACTCTGCTGTGCAAAGTTGACTTCGTACCCTGGGTCAACTCTTTCGAGCTACGTTTGATTAACCTAGAAAGTCCTACACCATTTTCATGCAGGATCATTGGTGCTGAAATGATTCAATATATAATAGACCAATCAAAAACTCAAATAGTGATAAAATAATACAGAATCAATCCATTCACATTAAATAGTTTTTACGAAAAAGAGAAATTCATTCACAAGCTTAAATCTTTTTGCCAATAAAAGCTATTTACCATCAGTTTTAAATTGAAACGGGGATCCTGAAATGGAAAGGTGCCCTTGAGGACCGATGGGCTCTTGCGAGAGCTCTTTAAACGAGCGCCTTCCCATGACTCAGCACGAAAGACATATAAGACTGCAGTCCTGGCACACCTAATGGCTGTAACTCGGAGAAAGCGCGGCCGTTAACACTTCATCATGAGGTTCCTACGTGTGAGTAAATGAATATGAATATTAGTTTATTTTCACACGCTCGCAGAAGTCATAAAACGGTACCGGGATGATCTGAATTTGAAAATTTCTTCGTTTAGAGTGGTTTTTAGAGTGGTTCGTCATTATGTCTATAGTTTATATAATTTCATTTGGCAAATTGACTACATCTGTGTCAAATAGTTTATATGTAATGATAAAAATAATTCAGTTGAATCAATGATAAAGAATCCACATAAAAATTTCGAGACCAAAAGAATTCTTTACAAAAGGAAAACAATTTGTCTCTTACTTATCTACGAATGTTACATTTGGTGTAATCATGCATTTGCACTGATGCATTTGCCTTTTGCAATAAGTTCCTTTATGCAATGATTTCAATGCACCAGTCCAACAACAACAGCGCTCAATTCTATGCTCGCATCGCCACACGATCATAAAATTATTTATGCAAAATTAGGATTTGAAATTGAAAACGATTTATATAGGGAAATGATTTATCGGGAAATGAAGAAATTTTTCAAAAATGTCGATAATATACTATTTCTTTGTCATAATCGTCTAATCGTATTACGGCAGCAGTCGGCCAATATATTGTTGCTCTATATCACTGCTTTGAATAAAAAATACGTGGTATAAATTTGCAATGGCCCGAGTAATAAATAATTATTTGTTACTCAATTATGGCTTCTGAATCATTTTATAATTGTGCCTTCTGAGTCAATACTTTTGTGTTCATGGTTAACAATTGTAATGCACCACGCACATTTCATAATCTTCCTGAAGATCATTGTTACTATTCTTCATTCATGTATTCCCTTAAGCCAACTTGTTATATTGTTTCATTTTAACTAATTTACCCCATTTATAATTTGATATGATAATATATCTCATTTTAATGTACATATATGTACCTTTTTATGCATAGATAATTTAATTTATTTCATTTTAATGTAAGTGTCCATATATATAATTTGTTATGTTAATTTATTTTCTGCACGCCATGCCAGTTCATCACAACCATATGCCTTCTCCTCGCTGCTGCTGGCACCGTTAGGGCGCTGGCTGAGCCTGTACAGCAGACCGTCGACCGGTGAGCGTACGATATTGGTGGGAATTGTCATCCATTTATAAAGTATTATTGATAATTGGATTCCATTTATAAAGTATTAGAGAAAATTGTACTCCATTTATAAACTATTAGTGATAATTGTATTCCATTAATAAAGTATTAGAGAAAATGATACTCCATTTATAAACTATTAGTGATAATTGTATTCTATTTACAAAGTATTAGAAAAATTGCTTTTCCATTTATAAAGTATTAGTGTTAATATATTCCATTTATAAAGTATTTATCAAATTTTGGTTTAATTTTGAAAATCCAGTTTAATTCTTAGAACCAGCTTATTTTCTTAAGATGCCAATTAAAATACGTTAATTTAGTTATGGTTGTCAACCATGCGGTGACTTGTTAAAATTAACGAATATTTCTCACGTGTGACGTGAAATGTGAAAATATATTTTTTTCTTTATTTTCTAGCGTATTGCTCAGCAATGTTTCATAGTGAAAAAAAATACGGAAGCCTTTCTGTTGGGGTCTTGGAGAGCCGGAAATTTAAACGCCCTGTGGAATAAGTAGATTTTTAAAAAAATTATTAGCAACTGAAATTTTTTGTACGTATTTTCGTCCTAATATTCAACTCCCTATGGCAAAATTTTTTGTTCCAGATATCGAGACCCCAAGAACATCGTCATCTCTATCGGTTTTCCGACCTCCGTGAGTGTCTTCAACAAATCCAAATTTAATCCCTTCGGACTGACCATCGGGAGCTCTGCAATAACTAAAACATTTGGCTAGATTGCAGCACAGAAAAATTTACCATTGAAAAATAATTTTTTTCACGAGTGGGTTGAATTTGAAAATTAAAAATAAAGTTAAGATATCAGGGAAAACCACGTCGTTATGACATAGACACACAAAGTCCTGATATGCCAGTTCATCTTTTCCCTCCGCGAAGTGTCATGTCAGGATATGCCTTTTCCCTATGCGAAGTGCCATGTCAGCGAAGATTATTCCTACAACTTATCGTAGAACAAAAGCAAACTTTAAAACTAAAGTTAAATGAGCTATATTTACAATCCAACTGATTTTCACACACCCGTCAATTTGAAGAGAAATATTACGTCACCTTGAGTCAGATCTAAAAAAAATAAGTATGTACACAATCCTCACTTTTAATTTTTAGCTGGTTCAACACCTTAAACTAGGCTATTGACTAATATATACAGTGACTGATGAATAATTTTAGGCAAAGTTGTTGGTAAATAAGTGACGCGAATGAAATAAAATGTTTAATTTTTCAAGTGTAGACACCAAAATATAATCATCTGTGATAATTATATAATTACAATGAACTATCCCTACACATCTTGTAATCACCTAAGAATAGGCTTGGTAATTTAGTGATTAATATGCTTACGACTCAATTAATTTGAATTGTGTTCAGAACTGGCCATTAGATGGGCTAGGTAAGTTTTTTACAATCACGATTCACGAGAATTTGAATACTTGCTACTGCGAATAATGTGCTCAGCAATCACCAATTTACGGGCAAATAAAATTTGCGTCCGAAGTTTATTGAATTTTAATAAAAATTTAATAGCAAATTCTGAAATGCGGGGACATTTTATTTTCGAACGTTTAATAAGGACATCCGTTAAGCCTGATGGGAACTACGAATAAAAATTTTGATCAGATACCAAATTAAATGCTCGTTCGTTCTCAATAAATGAAATATTTTTTGTATAATTAAAAAAGCATCTAATGTTTTTCAATACCCCTTGGAATTTTTTGAAAGGAAACACCTTGGAACATCTTAAATAATATCAATAACATTACTTGGACTTTCATTGACAGGGAATGTACCGCGTAGGGAACACTGAGAACACTCTATTTATAAACACATATGTGCAATATTCGTGTAGACGATTTTACTTCTCTGATAGTGCCGTACCTTATGATTCAGTTTTTTAACGCGGTGAAAATTCTGTCGATCGAGAGTGTAAGCAAATCCATTCAACTAAATTTACAAGTCATCACCGTTGGATGTAATCGAAAATTGCCTGCACTTTCACTGGCATACATGCACTTCTGGCCTCCCTTAGACCTAGAGCTGCAGTTCGACGACAGATCTGGACACCAAACAACCGGCCTCTAACAGCAAACAACCGGCCACTAAGAGCAAATAACTGGCCACAATAGCAAATAACCGGCCACAAACCGCAAATAACCGCCCACAAATAGCAAATAACTAGCCACTAAAAGCAAGTAACCGGCCAGTAATAGCAAATAACCCGGCGAAGACCAAATAAAGAATTTAATAGCAAAGCAAACAGCCAGAAATTTCACCATTTCTTATATGAGAAAACGTTTCGGAGTCCATGCTCCATAGACAGATCAAAAACCAAAGACACCAGTACAAACAATTAGCAAACTAAATTTGCATTGAAGATATTAGAACGTAAATTGTCAAATGAAAACAAATAAGAATTAGGTAAACATGAGTTTGCTAATTGTTTATAGTTGTGTTTCGAGTTTTTGAACTGACGATGGAGCTGGACTCGATCAAGACTCCGAAAAGTTTTCTTGCATAAGAAATGGTGAATTTTTTTGCTGTATTCTTTGTTTTGAAATTTTTGATAAACTTGCGACTTGAGTAATCAAGTGATCTTGATTTTGAGACCGAACAAAAGCTCGCAGTTGTGCTATCTATCATTATAAAAAGCAGATATTTTCTAGTAGCAGTAATTTCTTGCTAGAAATTGTTGTACATTTAAAAAATTTAGCCTCATAGATACATTTCATATCGAATATCATTTTGATATTCTTCATCGAATCCCAACAACAATTATTTGACATGTAGCATGCATTTCATTTATTAATTCATTTCCTATTTTAGTGCTGAAATGATACTCATGTTCAAACATTTTCCTGCTTAATCCGCAATGTGGACCTAGTGAAACCAGGGATGACAAACTCCCTTTATAGTTCTACAAATGTCCTCGGATATGGTTTGCTCTCGGTGTCCTTGTCATAATTTTACAACGTAACCAAACTACGCACAATAATGTTACATAATACAACGTTGTGAAGGAACACAATTGCTGACCGCTATTAGGCCATTTACTTGTCCCTATATAAGCCGAGGTCTAGGATGCTTTCCAATCAATCGATAAACGATCGACTCGACCGACATACTCTACTAGAATTCGATACTAAGATAGATCCTTCATATGAAGCTCCCAATGGTGAGTTGAAATGTCAAGTATTTCTGTGGAAAAATCCTGTTAGGCCTACTGTTCAATGCTTGATAAAAAAACTAAATATGCGTGAAAATAAATAAAAATTATAATATACATATACTACATAGATATGTATATACATATACATATATGTCAATGAGCTTTTGAGAAATCTTAGTTAGTTGAAAATACTGTATGATTTCAGGTATTTAAATATTTTCAATGTATATATAATTTGATCCCTAAAAAATTCAGGTAAATGTTACTATTTTCGATTCATGGAGTAGCAGAGCTGGAGCTTTGCGCTCTTGGTTCTGCCGTGTCTGTGTCTGAGCCGACCTCAAGAGAAGAACTCCGCCCAGACTGTCCAAGTAATTCAGCATGAAAGCTTTCCTCCTGAAGGCCCAAACTTCAGCTTAGTTCTGGAGACCAGCAACGGTATCAGGGAGACTAAGGAAGGCTCTGAAGGACCAGAGGGAACTTCAGTTATAAAAGGCTCTTACAGGTATTTTTCTTTAGCGATTTTATGAGAATCAACGAAAATGTCGCCTTCAATTCGAATTAGTTTCACTAGAAATTTCGGATCATTTCTGATTTTAGTTATCGTGTTAATCGACGAACAATCATTGTTAAATTTATAACCTCATTTATAACTTGGAGCACATTTTCTAATGTTTACCATTGACTTGATCCCTCCGTTCGTTTTTGAATCGTCCAATAGTAAGTTTGTGACTTTGCTTTTTTCTTTTGGCAGTTTCCTCATGGAGGACGGTAGCATTGTAATGCTCCATTACACGGCGGATGAGAACGGCTTTGTTGCAGAGTCACCTATTCTTCCTAGCTCTCCTCCTCTGCCCCTACACGCGCAGCAGCAAATTGCATCTGCTGAAAATGAAAGACTGCAAGAAGCACTTCAGCTAAGACAACAACCACCTGAATTTCAGCCACTGCCTCAATTTGACCAATCAACATTTCAGGAACAACCACCTACGCAATTTCAGCAGTTTCAACAATTTGACCAACCACAATTTCGCCGGCAAGAATCTCCCCAGCTTCAGCAGCTGCAACAATTTCAGCAGTCGCCGCAGGTTCAACTGCCACTTCAGCGACCGCAGCTGAGGAATTGGCAACAACCTTTCTTTACGACAGGAAATCGATAGAAAATTTTCCTTATTTTCAAAAAGTTGGCTGGAATTGGATACTATCAGTTCCCAAATTAAATTGCTAATTTATACAATTCATGAATTCGTTCACAACATATTCAAATTAAAAAAATGATTATGTATAAGAACTTATATTATCAGTCTGCTTATATCGCAAGTGCACAAGGAATTCTTTGCTTGTGCTTCTTTCTTTGCTGTGCTATCTTTCTTTGCACGGTTGTATTATAAAGGAATTCTTTGCATTGCTGTTTTTGTTTGTTTTCTTTGCTTTTAAATTCTTTAAAAAAATGAGAGATAATTTTTCACTTTACCTGCTTTAAAATGGTCAGTGAGGTGGTCGATCACACATCCTCATTAAATTAATTAATTTACAATCAAAATAAGTAGTTTTCCTGTGGAGGTAGTTTCCATCTTCTGAGAGTTCAGGGCAATTTAAAATTAATATTGTTTTGAACCTTCCATTTATTATCAAAATACCACTTTCTTCCACACACACCAAATAATGGCTAAATTTCAAACTATCTCACACAGTCTTGGTCAAATATGGTCGCCATTTAAGCTTCAGGCTATTTTGAAATCACATATCATAATGATTGATACGAGTTTCGGAACGCCAATATAAAAGATCGGAATGATTACAGGCTGTTGTTCCAGCAGCAATGCCAAAACCAACACTGATACATTAGTACATGTCAGAAGCGCTTCATTTTGCATGTTAATACCTTTGAAAATTCATGTACCTACTAAATCGTGGGAATGTCGCTTCATTTTGGTTATTATCATGTTTCATAATAGCGTGACCTTTAACATGATTAATCACGTATCACCTATGTCTTTTGATTATTAAAACTCCTAACTTTCAATTTCAATTTAAAATTCCCACAATTATTACATTCTGGACATTTTTAAGTCTAAACTCGGCCGACTTTGCTCTTTCTGAGTCTGGAGAAGAGTTGGCGAGCTCTCTCGTGCTCCTCTTGCCCCCGTCTGATCTGCTCGGCGGCGTGGGGCGGAATATTCCTGGGCACCGGCACCGTGGCGTAGTAACCATCGCGGTCCGCGGTGTATGTCACCACCACCGGGAAGCCTTCCGAGTCAAAATATCTGAGCACGAGAATAAAATAATAATTAAGTGCAATGATTCCCAAACTGAGATAAATAATTCACTTTACGAGTACTTTATTGAAGAATCTTGAATGACTCTTTGGATAATTTACCCATTTTTCGAGGTGATTTAGGGGTAAAAATATGAGTAATTAGTGTAACATGCTGATCGTGGCATGTTACGATGGGTAACAAGGCAAAAAGTTTTTAATCCTCTGATTTTCCTAATAATTTCTTAAATGGTTTACTTAGATCTGCTTATCTAATTTAAACATTATTGAACTCTGCAAAAGACAATGCACGAGTCTAGCTGATCCAAAACTATACTGTTCGGCTACTACTGATGGAATTTCCAAAGGCTCATGAGCGTGAGGTTTCTTTTAGGCCTCTTGATGCTTTGACAGCAAACCTTGGAATTAAAAACATAGTGACTGTTAACTTAATATTTTCAAGCTCACTGTTTAAATTACCCTATTATTATCATCGTTACCCTATTTCTATTACCTAATCAGTGCTAGAAGAGACAACGCACGAGTACAATCCATATTACTGTTGTTTCAGCTATCAAGGTCAGTGCACGAAAAAAAAAAACAATATTGATCACACTCAGTTAACTTTTAACAAGCAACGGACGAGTAGGAGCCCGTATATGTGTTGAAGCACACACTAGATAAAGTAGAGACAATCAACGTACGAGTATGAGCCCGTCTGCGTGTTGAACCACACACTAGATAAAGTAGGGACAATCAACGTATGAGTAGGAGCTCGTTTGCGTATTGAAGCACGCACTAGAAATACTAGGGACAATCAAGGTTCGAGTAGAAGCCCGTATACGCGTTGTAGCACGCACTAGATAAACTAGGGACAATCAACGTACGAGTAGGAGCCCGTCTGCGTGTTGAAGCACACACTAGATAAACTAGGGACAATCAACGTACGAGTAGGAGCCCGTCTGCGTGTTGAAGCACACACTAGATAAACTAGAGACAATCAACGTACGAGTAGGAGCCCGTCTGCGTGTTGAAGCACACACTAGATAAACTAGAAGCAATCAACGTACGAGTAGGAGCCCGTTTGCGTGTTGAAGCACACACTAGATAAACTAGAAGCAATCAACGTACGAGTAGGGGCCCGTCTGCGTGTTGAAGCACACACTAGATAAAGTAGGGACAATCAACGTACGAGTAGGAGCCCGTTTGCGTGTTGAAGCCATCAGCATCAGGCGCGATGTTCTCCACAACCTTCACGCCGTGGTCGGTCTCGTACAGTACGGCCGCCCGCCCGTCCGCGGTTGGCTGCACGCGCTGCATTTCAATAACCTGGAAGTTTTAAATACTTAATTCTGTCCAAAGATAAATTTGTTGAAATTCCTAATATAATTCATGATATTAGGGCTAATTTATTTTGTATTCAGCAGCGTGGTTCAGTGCATTATATGAATAATATTTTGAGCAACATTCAATATGAGTTCCTCGTCAAACTATGAAATAAAATAACTTTATTGGTATACTTGATCACGCGAATGGCATAATAAAAAAATTACTGATGGAATGCCTTTTGAAAATAACAGAGAATATTATATTGAGAAGGGCCCGTATGAGTATGAGATTAAGTTTTGCTAGTATATATTTATATAGAATTCGATAATATACTGTAAAAGGGTACAATTTCATACCGTTTTTGTTTCTCATCTCTCAATACAGACGTTTCGAAAGTCATTGCTTCTACTAGAAGTGCCTCCCACCTCTTAAATCGAAGAAATTTCTGCAGCTATTTAGCTTCAGCGTAAGTTTTAGATAAATCTGGTCAAAAGCCTAGTTTCTAGATTATTTTATACCTGAGAGTCCTGTGCAGGCACGATATCGGCAGGAGAGAGGCTGCTGCGCGGGTTTCCGAGGTCAAAACGGGAAAAATCATCCGTATTTTGATGGAAAAAACCGTCTCGGGTTTCCGATCCGATGACTCTTCGGTTTTCAGGAATAAAATCGTTCCGGTTCCCCTGGAGGAAATCTGTGCGGAAGAATTGCTGCTCTGCTTGACGCGGGGCGGTGTCGGTTCGTCCGTCGAATTGAAGTTGCGGAATTGCCGATGTCGCCATCACCAGTGACAGTAAAACGACGATCTGTTTCAAATAATTTATTCTGAATTTGAGTGTAAAAGCGAATGATGTTCAAACTGTGAATCAAAAGTAAATACAAGGCTTACAGTCTGTCCTCTAAAACAACAAAACGTGGAAGCAAAATGTTCAATTAAACTCAAATGTGCGAATGAATAAAGAAAGTGTATAAAATTTAGGCACTTAGAATAACACTGTAAAATATGTTCATTTTTCGTGAACATATTTTACAGTAGAATCATTATAAGTAAACTCACGCAATTCATGTTGTCAGGATAAAGGGACAATCTCACTCGAGCAATTCTTGAATAAGAATGTTGTGAATAAAGTCAGTTACCTTGTTTTTATACGACTTTTCAATTTGACGTAAGGCCTAAAGGGTCGAAGCATGTAGGCCTTTCGCACGATATGATCAGCCTGTTGCGAATATCTGAAGCACAAACCTAAAGGTTTTATAGGTTGTCCTAATCTAGAATTAAGAGCAAGATCGTGTTACGAGAAATCGGCTTAGAGCACGTCGTTCTTGAACTAAAAAGACTTAACTAGTGAAAAACTTGTTACAGATTTAACAACAAATATGTTCATTGAAATATTTTTGACTAGTTTCCAATGGCATTTCATGCGTGAGCGAAATTTTAATAAGGAAGGTATAAACAGAATTTGTTATATATTATTTTTTTCATAAGAAATAATAATGATAAGTAATCTTTGAAATTTGTTCTGTTCAAGAAGTTTGTTTCTTTCAGATTGAGAGTATTTGAGCAAAACTTCTTTGAGTGCTTGTGAAGTTGGGCAAGAAATTGTCTCATAAAGGACGAAGATATCTGCCAACGTAAACAGTAAAAAATCCTATGAATTTATTTCCATTTATCATTTGATGTGAATTTTCTGAGATATATTCACCAATTAATTTCTTACGTAAATATCTCGCGGCGATTTTTGCCTTCTGTTGAAAGTCTGTTTTATTTCCAAATGCAATTTAAAGGTGAAGTTCCCTTCAAGAATTGGGTAGAATGAAATTTTAATTGATTACATTAATTACTCTAAAATTTATTGAATATTATTTTCTCATGCCTTCTCTGTTATTATTTTTTTTACCTGCCTAGTCCCAACTGATCATCATGACAGTAAATGGTGATGGAATTTCCAAAGGCTCATGAGCGTGAGGTTTCTTTTAGGCCTCTTAGAAGCTTCGACAGGAAACCTTGCAATTAAAAAAATAGTGAGCGTTAACTTAATATTTTCAAGCTCACTGTTTAAATTGCCCTATTATTATCTTATCCTCGTTACCCTATTTCTCGCTAATTATTTACAATTATTTAGAAACTAAACAATTTATTCATATTTTTTGAAGCCAATTTCCACATGAACTCAGTTTGATGAATTGCGCCAATGCAATTTAGTGCAAATGCAAAGTATGTTAGTTTGAAAGTAAAGTTTAAATCGGCCTAAAATATTACATTGAATTAGTTGCCTATTTGATATTGACGGAAATTGAAATAACGAAGTAAACAGAAAAATATTTTACTCCTCGTCTAGGTAAAGAGATGAATAATCCATGAGGAAAGGAATATTTTTTCTCAACGCGATGGAAATTCTATATTAATTTTCTCAATGTAATGGAAAAACTTTTCTTTCAGTTTTAAACTTTTATTATTAAAATTAAATTTTAGCTGTGCATGCTGTGAGTTTTAAAGCTTGATGAACATATCATTTTACGAATAAAAGTATTGTGCATCATATGACCTGTTTGAGTTGTATTTATTCATGACAAAGCAATTTTTGAATATTATGAGATGTAAGTTTAGTGGTTAGTTTTGATGCTTCGCAGCATTAATTTATCATTCGAATGTTATGTTAGTTTCATCTGCACACTAGTCCGGTTTCAGTTAAAGGGTTATTTTAAATTGAATTTTTGTTGTTACATTCTATTATTTATTTGATGGTATGATATTTTTCTCGCACTTATGATGGATTCTCAGCCTGCTCAGTTTTTTCTAGATTGTCGCTAAGTTATTACAGTTCGAATCAATCTTTTGCAATAAATCATTTCTAGCGTATAAAGTAATCGCATGTAAAATTATATCGCTTGTATTAGTCGCAATAATAATAAAAATCGACATCGCAACATGAATAACGTAAAAGATTCAATTCAATTATTCAATGCACTTCTCAAATCCTTCAGTAATAAGTAACAGAAAAATAAATGTATTTCTTATTTGAATTTAACGGCTTAACGAGAGATTTAAAAGAGAGATGCTTCTACGAGCTTTATTCATCTGTCGCTGCAGGAGCTTTCAAGGCCATATTTTTGAACGAAAAATTACATGTCATAAGGCAAGGAGCTGCTGATGTCAGTCATTCTGACATATTTTAATCAGTTCAGAATCAGAGAATGGAATAAAGTATAAAACAATTCAGAATATTGTCTGACAGAAATTTATCACGAATCATTATGCTCATATAGCATTTTATGAACTGCTTGCTTGAAATATATATGCATCAGCGTATAGATTCTGCAAATCGCAAAGTTCAGAAAATTTTGCAATTGGTTGCATGAGTTTCCTCTCCGGATTGTTGTTTTGGAGTCTAGCCTGAATTACCGTTAGTTTATCAATACATTTTTCTAACCAATGACCTATTATTCATTTCCTTCATGCTACAGGGTTCTTATAATGTTCTTCTACATTATTTGCGTGGACTTTGAAGTTCATTTAGAAGTTATTATTTTTACCGAACGAAGAAATTATTCGAATTTTCTCGCTCGCATGTACACATGCCTTAATACAACAGTATTTGCGTCACTATGCTCGTAAATGGCATAATTCAGTGCCATTCAACTCTAAAATATTATATAGTCATTTTAAGTATAGAATTTTGATTTTCATGAGACTCATAGAATTTCTGAAAGAAAAGTAAGAGCAATTCACACGAAAACTTTAACTGTAAACAGAACAGAATTTGATACGCGAAGCCTTCAGTGTTTGCATTTTTTTGACAAATAAACATTTTAGCTCATTTCCAGAAAAAAATCTCCATCAAAATATATTCAGATGCATTCTTTTGGGACGTGTTATCTTTGAGAGAGTTTTATGTCTTGAAACTTTCATTTACATTCAATTTTGTATTTGTCAATTCAATGACATTCGGTATCTTGTAGACAGGAACAAGATTCAGTAGAAAAAAAAAATGATAAAGACTTTTCAAAATTTGCACAACGACAGACATCTCAAATGATTGTCAAAGCTGCTAAACACGCGCCACGATTTTAAAGTTTTTGCGGATCTAACCAAATGAAAGAGAAGGTTAAAAATACTAGACTTAATCTCAAATTTACAAAGGCAGATTCTAACTAACAATTGCGGTGTGAAAAATTGGCTCAAAATTAACTTTTCTTGACCAGATAGACGAAACCAGCTAAAACATAGGAACTACATGCACCAATACCCATCATTTATTTAACCGAATGGTGGTGTATAAGTGTAACGTAAGTGAAACAGGAATAAAAATCCTCATAAAATAAAAGACATCGTTTATTAATGATAAATTTATCAACCTGACATATTTTTTATTAAAAGATGAATTCTTCAACTTGAAACCCAAGATTGTGTACCGTGCCCTCAATTTCAGACTACATTTAAGGTTATTTGAATCATCCCAATGTTCATATATTTTTTGAACGTGCGGTCCTGAAGCTCGTTTTTATTCACTGTTGATGTTTACGAAACTCGCGAGCGGAATCCGAACCTGTCAGCGATGTACGAGACGGAGACCGGTGTACCGTCTGGGCTGGTGTAGCTGAGAAAAATATAATATTTGAGACAATATTTGTTACAAATTTGGTAGAAAAACGAATGCATGTTTAGTTTTAGAATTTTCTTTCTTTAATTTGCAAATATTACATTGATGCAATTCATACATCAGTTGGATAAACAATTCAACAAATCAATCTCACAATCAAAATTTTTTTTTGTACCTGCAAATGATGCATTTACCTCATTAAGTCACGTCAACATTTAGAAATTTCACTGTGACATAAAATAATAAAATGATTACTTATTCTATGAGAAATTAGGAGCTTATACGCAAATGTTCTCTGAGACTGTAGCGTACCTGTACGAGCCTTCCATGACGTTAAAGCCGTCTTTGTCAGTGTAGGATTTCTCCTGGACTTTAATGCCATTGCTTGTTTCGTAGGCGTATGACGACCGACCGTCCGACGAAGGCTCACTGCGTGATTCCGACAACACGTACGCGCGAGCCTCGCTGTGCTGAATGCGGGAATTACGAAGTGGGCTTTAGTTTAGATTTGATGCGGCGTAAAATGGGAATATACTGTAATAAGTTTTTTAGTATATGCAATCAAAATAAATGAAGGTTAGTTCTATGAAAGGGCTCAAATATTTTTAGTCTATTGGAGTTTTTAAACGCAGAAATTACAGTAAATAAAAATAATGCAGCGTTCAATCTGGCTAATGTTAAATATGAGCCCGAATAATTATTATTTTCCCGCCTATTGCAAACTTATTTGACTTAAATATATTTGAAATTTCAGTCATCCATTACTTGAGAAATTTCTTATTAAAATTAAAAGAGACAAACACAAGCATTTAATGAAATTAGTGCAAGTGCGATATCTTGGGCAGCGTACTTTAATTGCTTTACTTTGTCTTTAAATAACTTTCACTATCGACCTCATCGATTTAACATCGATGGCATATCATTAAATTCCGGCTCACCTTGTTAAGATTTATGTTCTGTTGCTGTTTTTCAGAGACCAACACCGGCAGGTTTGGCTGCAGAATTTCAACTTCGGGCTTTGGCTGTACTCCAATGAAGTTCTTCTTTGAAGGAGTTACGGGATCCTTGACATTACGGATCGGAATTTCAGGCGTTTGGGCTACGAAGGAAAATCCTTGCGGGATTTCAAAAGCTGCTGGATCATCATTTGGGAGAACGTCTCTGTAGAACCCTACTTCGAAGTGCGGATCAGATTCCACCGGAAAAGGTTTGAGGTCATTATCATGGTGAGAGTGCGATGGAAGTCCCAATTTTATGTAATTCGTCGGCAATTCGTTGGAACCATCTTCAACTTCCTCTGAAATAGGGAGCCCGTGTGCGAGCAGCACAGAACACAGCATGATTACCTGAAATGTTTCAAAGAATAGATATTTTTGAGCCCAAAATTTCGATAAAGATTGTACGACAAATGAATGAATTGTTGAGCTCCAAATGAACAATTTTAGCTCCAAATTGTTCATTTGGAGCTCGTACGTTAGGATAGGAGTAAGGTTGAGAAACAATAAACAATAAGCATTGAAAGTAATAAGTTTCAATTCCAAGAGATTTGAAGCGACGGCACGCGGTCGTTTATTTATTATTACTAATTAAATCAAATATCATTTGACAACGTCAAACATGATATCTCTTGGGTATTATGAAGATTTTATATACTAGAGAAATCGCTGCCTCGTTGTTTCACAAATCCTGATTTGACAGCAATTTTTGTTATTTGCAAAGCTACATAAGTAATCAACGAAAGCAAAAGTATATCTTTTAACCGTCCCAATTTCATAAATAGTTTTTAACATTCTAATCTCTACGTACAAAATTTCAAAAATCCTTACCAGTCTCATGATGAGCAATATTCTCTAGGAATTTACAACTCGAAGTCATGTAAGGCACTGTCAAAGGACCTTTCATTTTCTGCTTTATATTGAAGCTTGCTAAGATAATATCAGGCTTAAGCTAGGCTTATTTTCTAGACAGGAAAAATTACTTAGCAAGAAGACGCGTCGAGACGAGAAGCTATCTCGTCACGCACTCGGAGTTTTTTGCGTTTAACCCTACCACTACCAGGCATGTGAGAACTAATCAACAATATTGAGCTTTAGCGACAGGGAAAGGCCTAATTTTCAGGAGGACCTTTAATTTATTGAGTAAATGGCTATTGAATAATGATTGGTCGGTAGTGAAATAATGAATTTCCAACTACGTAATTTTTATTTCACTTGCATATCATCGATACCATTCGCATAGATTTCAAGTGGAAAGTGACTTGTTTGCACTCTACAAATCTTCTTGAACAGGGAGAGTTAACAATGTCATGCGTTTTAATTAGTAAAAAAAATCTAAAAAGACTAAAAAGTGAGCAAGTTATAACAGTCATCATGAAATATTCCGCTAAACACTCATTTACTCTATTAAGATTCCATCTTTGACACTTATTATTTTGGTATTAGGTGCCTTCGTCAACCGCATAAATCCGAATTAACATGTATATTAATACTGAAAATACTTTATCCTGTGTGAAGATATAATTAAGGAATTTAATCGAATAAGAAGTTTGTTCTGTAAACTAAGTGACCGGCCTTTTCAAAACGTGCAAAGAATCGTAGAGTATGACATCCTTCTCTCATTTTCTGTCAGCTCATAGAGAAAATTAATTTCCTATGGTATACTGAAGTAAGTGTAATTGCTCCATATTTGCAAAATATCGCTAAGTCTCATCACTAGAACTTAAAATGGATATAATGCAAAATTATTTTAAATCCTGGGTCATTAATACAGATAATAATCTAAATTTGGAGATGTTTGTTTTAATATCTTCTCATTTTTAGCGCATTTTCTCATACATGGAAAAAATGCACTATTGTGCTCGCCATGTCCGTCTGTCTGTCTGTCTGTCTTTTCTCAGTCGTCCTAAAATGATTTGCCTTAGTGAAATATTCACTAGTTTTCCCCAAAAAAAAATTTAAGCTTTCATTTCTTCAAGTAACTTCTGTGGATCAATAGCAAACACATTTCTGGAAATAATGCCACAGTACAACTGTAATATGATTTTTCGTGTCTGGTTCACATAAATAGTTGAGCCAGGAACTCGACGTCAAACAAGACGTGTATATTTTAAACACATCACAATATTTTTCCATGTATGACTCGGTAGTGTAGAACTATCGTGGCTCAAACCCTTTTGTCTACTGACACCTGAGCTCTACTCAAGGGGATTCATATCTAATGGCCTACATAAATGTTAAGCTATTGCCAGCTGAATTAAAACAGTTCACAATAATTTTAGCATCGCTCCTGCCAGAGCTGACATCAACTGTGAACAGGCTTGTCAGATAATACCTTCCATGTCAAACTCAGCACTTGACAACGTGCCAAGATTACTATTTCATACGCTTTACCCTCGGGGGGACAGATGTTCCTTGCGTTTTTTTTAAATCAGCGAATAATGCTCTCAGTTTGTGTATACATAATTTGGAAGAGGTTAGGGGAAATGTGAGGGGGCAAATCTTCCTCTGACAATTTCCAAGCTTCGAAAGTTTAGTTGTTTAATAGTTAAGGACATGTTGATCATTCACAAAATATAAACAGGCCTAACCTTTTAAAGATTAGAGTGAGGGAGGAACTTAAATAACTCGATGGATAGAGCGTCTTTAATTTGTATATTGTTTGGATTACTCACAAATCCATGAGACGCGAACATTCCAAATTGTACGAGCAGCATTCCAAATTGTACGAGCAGCATTCCAAATTGTACGGAAATAGAATTATAGCTCGAAATTAGGCATATAATTTATTTTCGACCTAGCATTTTCTGCATGTTGAAAAGCGCTTCATTCACTATGTGTACACAATCCAGAACACTAGGTAGATGCGTACATAAACATGTTGCGTGCAGCATCAGATAACCTTTTGTTTAAAGTCGCCGCAGAACCTGCATTTTTAGGGCCTGTCTGTTGATCAACACGCGCCCCTCATTATACGCTAATACAATCGCCGGAAAACATGATCGAGGCACACGCAAAAATAGTTTGAATTTTAATATAAATTACCGACTTAGTATGAGAAAAGTTTATTTTTAATGCATGTATTAAATGGATTCGGTTGCATGATTAACGCAAGCCAATAAGAAAAGAAGGAAATCATTTTATATAAGCTCCCTGTTCAGTTTAAACTTAGAGTGAGAGAATGAATTGCTAAATCATGTTCGTTTTCTTATTGCGAACTAAAGGTAGAAGTGAGGAATTTTACAAAAATGCTTGAACCTTGTTATTTTTGGCATTCTTATGCCACAAATGAATCTAGTACCGCTTAGACGTTGCCTAATAAATGCAAAGATTCTAAACAAATTCTACAAATTGTTCATAAACAGAAAAAAGAGAGAGAGAGGCTAACGAACTTATGATAAAATAGTTAATCTCATTTCATCCAGCCCTGGTTTTTGAACCAACTTCATATAAAAGCATAAACAATGTTTCACTGGCGGCATGTAGGTGCAAAAATTAATCAAGAATTTCAAAATCACGAATCTTTCACCTTTCTCCTGAAGATCAATCATAAAAATTAGACTCTGTCATAGTGCCGGGAAAAACACGCTTAAAGCCCATAATAAAATGAATGTGAAGTCCGCGATCGCGCGCGCTAAAGAAACATAAAGAACCGAGCTTGAATCTAACCATGGTTTTGTCGCGCCTGGGCCGCGTTCACGATGTAATGGTAATTTTAAACGCCTTGGTAGATTAATATTATTTCCGCCTATGAATTTATATATTTTCTATATAATTCAGCTGTCTAAAATCAAAACCTGAGAAAGTTACTGAAAACTCAGCAAAGTTTTTTCCAGCGTGAGAACAAGTCCGGTTAGATGGAAATGATCAGCAGTTTTTTGAAGTGCAGCATCGGTGTGGCAGTCTCACGCGTCTGCTGCAAGGGTCACGAACGTGTCTATACCAAGGCAACAATTTGTCGCGATGCCGGCGGGTGATAGGCGCTTTAGAGTGAGTTCTGCAGATAGTAAATAGCCCTAATTGAATTAAAACGACACGTATCGGGACTTTGTGATAGCCAGCGAGCAAAGCTGAGACCAAGGATATCTTGGCGTTTCGAAGTCGGAGAAGAAATATGTTCTCGTTGATCGTGTCGAAGAACAGTCTTTTTGAAGGGATTGTAGATAGAAAAAGATCCCGAGGGCCATGAGAATTCTATGCTTTAGGTTGCGTCATTATTATTCTTCAGATATTTGTGCTACGGAAAAGTAGAGGGTCTCTTCATAAATTGGTGAAAAATATTCGTACTCGTATATGCGTCACATATTTACCAAATTACATCGTTAATTACTTTAATTGTCATCCCGTTGTGTGATCAGTCATAAAATCGGAAGGATTTAATCTCTTGTGAGCTTTTACAAGCGTTTTTTTAACGCAAAGTTGAATTGCGTGAAATTTTAATCCGTTCAAATATTCTCTTGGTCATGGACAAGAAATAAATTGGATGTAGCAATAAAAGTTGAAGCTAAAAGTTCAACAAAGTTCTTTAAAATTTAATGTATACATTTTCAAGCAGACGAATGACTTCCTAAAAGCCTAATTATAAAAATGGGCAGTGTAAAATTTATTACGGTATGGGTATGAAATTGAGACGATTTAACGGATTTAACGTTTTAAATTTCACCAGATCCACCTGAATTTTTGTACCAGAACTGCAATATCCACAATTTGACGTTGACGCGAAGCTGCGTGTGAGGCGCGGAGAAGCCATTAAGGTAAGCCATAATTTGGCTCGCTATATAAGGGTTGCCGCTCCACACTTTAGCACCTATAAGCCTTGTGGTTTGTGTTGCCAGTGTTGTAAGGAGCATCAAATTACTGGAAGAAAGCTTTTTCGTCCTGACGTGCCCCTAACAGACCCCAGTCAAAACCCGTGATGTTTGCTTTAAAAGACCCGCCCTCGATCGCCTTGCAAGCCAAAGGTTAGCTCTCCGAGTCGAGGAAAAAAATTAAGAATAACATTGTGCCGCAGGGCAGCTTGGGCGAGTCAGATGTGTTGGTTGGCAGGATTTGTCGAGCGACTCTTCCTAATCTATGGACTACGTATCTTTTTGTTGTTGTATCAGTTAAGTTCCGATTCACGAATAGTGTAAACGTCAAACTCAACGTTTGGTGATCACACCTCCAAAACCTGACAGTCAACCTACTGCATCGAAAAATGGAAACTCGTATGAGTTAATAGACGAACATTTGTTCCAGTTCTTCTTGACTATTGCACTTATTTCAGTTCCTGCTATCGACTCGTATTCTGCACATCAGTCGTTCTGCTATCTAAGGCCGGTCGACCGATGTCAGAGCGATAAGAAGGTCCACGAGCATCGCCATGTTTGGTCAAGGCGGATGCATGTAATTCTAGCGCACGTAGCATTGATGTTCTCATACATTGATCACGCGTCGCTAAAAAATCCTGTTGAATCAGTAACGCGAATGCGGTCTCTTGTCAGTTGTCGCATCGCGGCTACGCAAGATTTTTCGTGGCTTTTCACGTGCACCTTTCTAAAGAAAAGTGATATATTTTGAATACATCAGACATCTTGACACGGTTTCCAATGCTAACAAATATTAAAACAGCAAATTTACACTTTTAGCTATTCACATCCATATTATTTAGAGTTTACTTTAGAATTATGCGCGGATCGGAAATATGACAGATGAGTGCGCTTGTTTACGCACCTCCTAGTAACGCAAAGAACAAAAGCCTGAACAAATGGATCACAATGCTTCACTGCCAGCAGTCTTCTTGGCCATCAAAAGGTATTAATCTGAGCTTAGTGTCAGGCAAAGCTGTAGGCCTTACGAACGATGGCTGCAACCTTAAGATGGTCTGGTAGATACTGCGAACAAAATGGGAAGCTTGGGATGCCATAGTGCGATATGATATAACGACCTACTTGGAAAAATGAAAGTTAGGAAACGTCATCATCTAAGTTTAAAAATGAATGCCCCCACATTAAAGTTTGTAGGCATGAAAAACGCAACAATTCATCTAGTCAATGCCATTATACCCATTAGAAATCCATTTGAGAACAATTTATCCAACGATCTTCCCAACGTAAGGCACCTTGGAGAGTATGAGTAATGACTAAAATGTGGGCTAAAGCCGACAATGGGGCTAAGAAAATATGTTGTGAATATTGGTAGAATATGTTTAATATTATGTGGTTTCTTAGGAACAGCCAAACCCGTGGAGCCGTTAAGATTTTTTTTATTCAGATCAAACATTTATATATTTATTTACATATATATTTTAACCAAGCTGACAGCTGTACACGGGATTATATGGAAATTATAAGAATGTATTGCCATGGCACAGGAATGATATTGATTTTGATTAATTTTATATCTTAGTGAGAAGTCGATAATTCATACAATATTGTGCAGCTTCACTTTCCAATTTACAACGTGAAGCGATAATGCCAATTCTAGTCCAACCATTACATTATTCTAAAAAAAAATTAGTCAAGCAGATTGACAGGTATTTCAAAATTCAAAATTTCAGAATAGTTTTGAAGCGAAATTGGCAATAGTATTATGGAAAGGACGGAAATCCATCCACGTAGGCGGCATGCCAGAGAATACATATTCACTCGCAGGACTTTTCCGACGATTGAGGTAAGATCGTTTAAAATCTTTGTGCTGTTAGAGTCCTTTTAAGGACCACCATTGCTCAGTCTTTATGCTGGATGATCGGCCACGCATGCATGATTGAGAGGGTGAAGGGAGTCACCCGTTCCCATGGAGATCGCTACATCATCCATCAAATGAGCGAATGTTTCGCGATGCTTCGGATGAATTTATTAATTTACTTACTTACTTGATGTTTGAATTTAAACATATTGGTATATTACGCATTAGACGATAAATTGTGAGACTGAGGGTTTTTGATTTGAGAACAAAATAAATTTTTCGAAAGCATTTTTTAGACAATTTTTTTTTTAATAAATTTCTAGCAAATTTCCAGGCTCTAATAAATGGGACGCGAAAAGGATGAAAGATAAAAATTAGACATAACAATATACACATTATAAAGAATAATTTTTTTGTTTATTTTATATTAATTAAACCAAACTTAAATTGAACGAAATCAGATTTTACATGACGCAACACGCAAATACAGCTCAGGATTGCAACGTACCATAAGTCACTATTAAAACATGAAAGTTATCATGGAAATGTCAATATGTTAATATAGGCGCAGAGTCAATCTGCTGTGTTGCAAGAGGAACTCATTTGCATGGAAGGCGGTTCTGATGACCTGAAACTTCTGTTGATTCGCAGACATCGCCGGCATTTGCCAGAAGAACGTGCGTGGGCAGCAGCGTCTGTACGTGCGGACGATTTTAAACTTGTGATATTTGAAGCACACTGAAGTTTTTGTGTGTCTGTGAACCAGGCAATTCTTCGAATAAAATCGAGGTATTCTCGATGCCAATAATTTTGTATTAACGTTAATTATTATTATTTTTAATAAATAATAATGTTGCGTTGAAGATTTACGGTAAGTGTACAAATTTAAGTTTAAATTAAAATTCCGTTAAAAATTGCTAAGTGGTAGAACATTAATAAGCACTGGTAGAGATCATCTAGAAATCTTGTGCTTTAGCTTTCGAAATTCATAAATGGAACTCTAATATGAAAGTAAATCAATATATATATATATTGCCAACCCAGTGGTTCCGATCGCCAAAGAGGACCGAATTAAAACTATTACGCCACCCGAAAATAACCTGTAGATAGCAGGTCTGTTTCATTTTCTAAGTGTACGACATTACTTCAAGATTTGCATTATACCTTTACAAACGTACGTCATTCTTTTTGATCCTTCAAGCCTTCATCATCTACTCTCCAAATATTTCTTAAACGATTTTTCCAAAATTTGTAACATATGATCGTCTTAGAGGTTACGATCACATTATATATGTTGAGAATAATTTTAAGCCAGGTCACAATTTCTCGGTGCAGTGAGCGCCATGTCGACCACCGGTACGCCGCCCTACGTTGGGTGTGTCCGGCGTAGGGCTCGTCTCTCTCAACCGAGGCGCCTAAACAAATTCAAAAAAGCCTGCGGGTGTTGGGAGGCCATTGCTCGGACAACGGTTGGCCGCCCCTGGGATGACCATAATTTTGCAGGTGGGGGCGGACTCACATATACGCAGCACAGCCTGAATAACTGCCCGAGAAATCCGCTTACTTAGTCCAGACGAGGGCGGTGCTTCAGGAAATGCCTATGCATTCGATTTGCAGAGCAAACTTTACAAACAACATTTGTGCGAAAGAAACGATGAAGGTTGAGCATTTCCATTAATTGAACAGATTCGGACAGTATAGAAATTGGTCGAACAAGCGAAGTTAAAATGACTAAGTGGTAATATGCAGATGATTTGCATTACTTAAATTTATATAAAATCCAACAAATGATCGAATGAATAAAAAAGCGACATCGTTATCATCCATAGTTTCCATGCCTTAAACAAAATGATTAATTTCAAGGGATTCGATTAGGAAAACTATGTTTCATTATTATTGTTTGAGTTCTAATTTTTAGATATATTTAAATTTTATGGCAAAAATTTTATACTAGTTGGATTAAGACCAGAGAACGACTTTTATTAGAAGCTTTCCAATTCATATTTTTTAATGTCGAATACTATTTTTTGTTGATGTTGATAGATTTAAATTAGGCCCCCGAAACTTATTTTTAACATATTAACAGCGCTTCAGATGCAGAAGCATTCATTATCAAATTATAAGACCCAGTGAATAATGAGAGGTAAGGATCAATATGTGTACAAAATCACCTATATGGGATACTATTCATTAAAATTACTCTGAATATAATTTAATTCAATTGTAAGCAAGTCTACTCCTCGTTTCACACATAAAATAGGAATCTTCTGACCAGGTCCTCTGCCATCTACACTTATTGCGACCGAGGACAGGCGGGTTGGTCGCTTATCCTCTCTTGAGGTCGCCAGGCAATTGGAGTTCAGTTGGCGGTAGGACTTCGTCTCGTCAGGGTGTCTGCGGTGCTCGCTTGTCCTTAATAGGAACCCTCGGGGACCTGCAAAGTGTGAAATATTGAATCTTACGTGATACTGGTAACAATGAATTTAAACAATTATGCTGCCTGTAAATATTTGTTATTTAAATTTACAAATTTATTTCTCATACGTGCAATTCCTCGGAAAATATACACGAGAGACTTGAGTGTCAAATTGAAAATTATTGTTGAAAATATAATTCTGCAGTTTATGTGTGTTGACTTAAGAAGACAAAATACATTGAAATTCGAAAATTTAGTTGTCAAATGTTGAGTAACTTTTCAAACAAATCTTGCCCCACTTCAAAACAACTTCACTGTTTTAGTGCTTTTGGACTTTTTTGGAGCCCGACTTCTGAAATAAGCATGCGTAGTAATGTTCGCGGGAGTTCAAAAGCGTATGATGTAATATGCGCTAGGGTGCAGAAGTAATAGGCACCTCGCACGCTGTAAATTTGCGAGAAAATCACTTGAGAGATCTGACAATTTATTCCTTTAAAAGTATCATCTCATGTCGACCTGACTATTTGACACTTTAAAATTACCACCCTTGAAAGATCTGACCGTTCTTTCTAGTAATTTGCAACTTTTGTTAGATTCGACCATTCGTTCCAATAAAAGTACAACCGTTGATATATCTGGCAATTTGATTTACTAGAAGTACTAATCTTGACAAATCTGAAAATTTGTTCAATTTTAAACGCTAGCATTGATAGGTCTGCCCATTTTTCATGAAAAGTAATACCCTTCATATTCCCAACATTTAAATTCACTGAAAAATTATTGCTCATTCCGAATGCATAATAATTTTAAGAAATGAAACATATGTTCAACTAAATGGTTTATATCTTGAGTGAACTAATTAATCTATATATATATATATATAACATGCATCGATCTATCTTGTCTCTAAATTATTCAAATCCTAGGATTTACGGCTTAAATTGCTTAACGACCGGTAAATGTCAAAATAACTAAATTCTCATTAGAATGGGGATCTGACCAAGCGAGCGCTGGCTCCTCAACTTCACACAATACCGCTTTGTATTTGAAGCCACTATTTTTTGCCACAGTTGTTGGCTCGTGGTTTACTTAATTTTTTATTTCGCTATCGGATGTCACTGTACTTGACGGTGCTCAATGTCAGGGGCGTTTGAATCTGTATTATTCTTGAACGTCATAATGACAAATTAAGTTTTAATTAGCATAATCATTCTCATTTGTATCATCATAAAGACAAGGAACGCGCAACAACAACAATTTACAAGACAAAGGTCTGGTTTACCCTTCAACGTGATGAGGCGTAACCGCCCTCCAAATGTAGGCTTGTCGAAAGCATAATTATGTTTGTCTAGGACGACCGCCACCCACCAATCAAATCCGTCCTCATATGGACAAGTGCTGGAACCTCAGCGTTGTTTCCGCTGCTGCCATCGTATTTTTTATGTTATTGAACAACACTTGATTTGATGATCAGAAACTTTATTGCTCTGAAAGAGAATTGAATTATTCAGAAGCACTGGTGGGAGAAAGTTCACAATGCGTGCATATGAATCATTTCTGATGATTCTTAAGAGACTTCTTGAGCTCTTGAACCGCTTGAGTTTTGGCAGAGCGTTGCTTTGTTTGGTGTTAATTGTGAGCTTGGGCGTACTTTTAGGCGTGAAGTTGAGCCTGAAGTCAGTCATCAGTGAGAGACAGGAGAATCCTTTCATGGGCAAAAGGTTGCCTCGTGCGCTCAACCGCCAAGAGACCATCACAGAATTTGACGTTCCTGATGGAGCGTACGACGTGCATGATTGGTCTCAGGAAGACGTGCATCGCATCAATTTAATTCGTCCATACCCATTCCACAATTTCCGAAGCAGACATTCCAACAGACACTTTGAGAGTGTTGATCATCGACTCTCGCCCTCGAAATGCGAAAAAGAAAATTCATTGCTGAATTTATCGGTAATGGCTGACATTGTGCTTACGGGAAAGTTAGAATGGCTCTCATCGGGTGTGACAAAGACTCCCAACGTGCATGGTGCTGGTGTCATCGGAGGCGTTCGAGTTATAAGCATTATCAAAGGCCCTAGAAAACTTGACGGTAAAATGTTGGTGATATCTGGTTTTGGAAGTAATGCTTTCTGCAATACCCATTCACGCGTGAACGACACCAAGATTTACTTCACTGTTCTCAACAAAGCACGTCAGTTGATCCTAAGTGCGTCACTCTTCAGTGTCACGCTGAGTAACTTGATGGAACTCACTTCACGGACAGCAGGTATGACGAGTACTTATGTGACTTCTCAAGAAATTTTTACCCTTGTAATTGAATTTTTTGCGTGTTTTTTTCTTTTCATTGCTTGCTTCTCTTTGCGGATTGGCATTTTGAGCAAAGTTGATTGCATAGAAAATTGATTGTAAAATTCCTTAAGTGCTTTATATAAATTTTAATTACTCGATGTTGTTCTTAATATGGTGGCTTGCGATTTACATTAGCTGTTTTGGATGCGTCTATTGACATTAATGAGATAATTTTAGAGAATTGCAGACGAGTCCGTTTGAAAGTTGGCCCAATTTTATGGTCGCTTGGATCTTTTTTCGCTTCAGACGAGTTGCCGAAGTATTTTTTTTTATTTAAATTACTTTTTCGAACAACATAATGTCTCCATTTTCTATATATACTTAATTAACGGCATTTTGTGAACTTATAATTCTACATTTAGGACAAACTTTTCAAGTGTTCCATGTTTATTGCTGTGCAATTAACATCAAAGACCCGTACCTGGACAGTTTCCTGTCCCGTCTTTACCTTAAAAGCAGTGAAGTTTCAAGAGTACAGATTCACTCTGTAGCTCAGGGAAGCAATAAAGATCGCTATGGCTGCTTAATTCACTGAATCCTGAATAAATTTAGTGTCGGGTGCCATCATCCGAAGATTAATCTGGAGGGGGCTTCTCATCACTTTGCCCATGGTGGAGCGCCTCCTTTGTTTATCTACTTTTGGGTCGTTATCGCGTGTTTTAGGCGACCATAATTACGGCACTCAGGTAGACGGCTTATCCGGTAAAGGTAAAGCCATGGGCGGAACACGGCTACGATAGATGACTTGGAGGGGCGTGAGCCCGGCGCTCTAGCGCACAGGTGGTCATTCCCAGGCGCAGCGTATCGGGAGTCGCGGCGTGGCAAATCATACGCGAACGACTTGGCCTTTGCGTAAAGAGTATGAAGCATTTAAGTGATGGGACTTCACTCAAATGGGGAGAATTAATAATTTCTGTTTAGAGCTGGAAAAAAATTCTGTTGCAGTGCCGAATATATTGCTAAGATGATTGCGTTTGGGGTAGAGGTAGTGGTGTGTTGAAATTGTAGGCATGCAGATTTACATGCATTAACATAGGCTTGTATATTTCCAAACATTAACCAAATAGCTCCTTAAAATCGATTAAATGTTCAACGATTAAGCGAGTTTGTAGAGAAATCGTTTAAATGAGTTTATCAATAGGATGAAAAACTTCAACATTGTTCGTTTCCAGGAACTGAGTTCAGATTTTCTGATTTTAGAAATGTTGGTCGTTTTTTAACGAATTCTACTTTGCAATCCGAAAGTTAGTATTCAAAACAGGGCGACCTTTGCGCCGGAAACAACAACCCAATTTTCAGTTCCCCGGGCATAAAACTTCGAGATCACGATTACCCAAATGGAAGGGCGTGACCAACCCACAGTCACATCACCGTAATCCGGCGATGCCTAATAAACAACTGCCCAGCCCTGGTCCTGGGTAAGATTAGCGCTAATATCCCCTGTGTTTGCTAGTGAACGCCGCGCAAGAGGATGGTACCGATGGTGGTGGTTAACTAATCACGTTCCGACAGCATAACCAACTCGATCACGAGCGCCTCAAAGAAAGGGTGAGGGGAGTTACTCTTGGGAGTGGTTAGGTAGAGTATCTTAAATTTTTGAAATATCACAAGCATTCCAGTCCATAATTAGCTATGTGAAAAATAATTGTTTGAAATCACCCTAGCCCCGTCACTGCCCTTTGATGACCCTAGTCCTAGCCCTTGAATGACCCCCTAGCCAAAGACTGACCCTAATCCATGCATGACCATGTCCATGAATGACTTTAGTCCTTGCCCATAGATGACCCTAACCCAATAATGACCCTAGTCCTAGCCCATGGATGACCCTAGCCTTATTCCATGGATGACCCTAGCCCTAGCCCATGGATGACCCTAGTCCTAGTACATGGGTGACCCTAGTCCTAGTCCATGAATGACCTTAGCCCTAGCCCATGGATGACTGTAGCCCTATTCCATGGATGACCCTAGTCCTAGTCCACGAATGACCCTAATCCTAGCTAATGAATGACCCTAGTCCAAGCCCATAGACAACTCTAGTCCTTGACCATGGATCACCTAGTCTTTAGATAACTCTAGTTCCTGACCATGGATGCCCTAGTCCTAGCCCATGGACGACCCTAGCCCTATCCCATGGATGTCCCTAGCCCTAGCCCATGGATGTCCCTAGCCCTATTCCATGGATGACCCTAGCCCAAGCCCATAGATGACCCTAGCCTTATTCCATGGATTATCCTAACCCTAGCCCATGAATGCCCCTTGCGAGACCCCTGGACGACAGCAGGGCGGAGGCAGGATAAGTGCAGGCATGACCGTGCAGCGGAGGGCGTCTTGCACGCTCAGTATGGCAACCTCGCCTGCTGCTCCCACACGTTTTCCTCGATACCTTGAACTGCGGAACCGTGTTTCTTAACAGCGCTCCAGCATGTAAATCCTGCGCCAGCCTCTCCGAAACAATTTATTCTTGGTATTCACATGAGATAACTGGGAATGTATTCCGTACTTAGCAGCCTTTATGTAGCCTTACTATTTGGGAGCTCGTTGTTGGCAAATGCGTTTCGATGAGCATTTAGCCCATCGGGAACTGTTCTTCTATACATAAATGCGAACTACAGACAATTGAAATTGAATGATTTTATTTTTTATTCTTTTTTTTTTAAGTACGGCGTTGCCCGAGGTCGATGATTCCTGACATTTCGGAATCGTGTCATCCCAAATCTCGTCATTCCCATAATCCCAAATCTAATTCATTTTCATAATTATAAATATTACTAAATATATACTAATTAAATAAGCACCCATTCAAACCCGCATTTTACATAGAAGACAGGTCTTTTACATTTATCACTCTAGTTTCAAAATATGAAAAAATTAGTTAACACTTTTTAAATTACTCGTAATTTACTATTTGTAGTATTTCATTTTTTATGCAATACTTCCTCTCTTTCCTCCATTCTTTTCATAATTTTCACTAAGCATTAAATTTCAGGTTCTGCTATGATTTCGACATGAATGTATTGCATGTACGTATACTGGATTTGCGCCTAATAGCCCTTGAATATTTCTGATGTAAGCCTTCAAAAAACAAACTGAATTGTGCAAATATATATTTTATATTTATTTTTCATTCATTTAAACTTTCAGCTCAAGCCCAGAGTGAATTGTGGCAATCTGATGCTGGGTCAGAAGGCAGACTACGAAATACTCAGCCACCTAATAGGCATTAATCGTAGGTCTATCCTCTTTCCATTAGCTCCTTTAATGGTACTCTAATCAGATGCTCCCTCTACATGGCCCCCTACAACTTTGCAGTGAGTTTGATTAATAACGCGTAAAGGGCATCCAAGCGGGGCTTCTTGATTGGAATTCTGTGGCTCCCGCTCTGCGTAATTGTGCGTAGGTTCTCAATAGAGTATCAGCGCTCTGCGTAATTGTGCGTAGGTTCTCAATAGAGTATCAGCGCTCTGCGTAATTGTGCGCAGGTTCTCAATAGAGTATCAGCGCTCTGCGTAATTGTGCGCAGGTTCTCAATGGGGTATCAATTATCTTCTTATTTGTGCATGGGCAATGGAGTTTCATTATTGTATCACTGTTAGAGTGTCCCAATGTGCCTGCTGATTTATTATTTTCTTTGTACACAACACACCCGCAAATTATCAGAATTTTCATGTATACGTTGATACAAAATATTACGTGTATTATTTTTTAACTGTCCTTGCGAGAAATTTGTTCAATCGAACACCCATTTACGATTCATAACTAAGAATTTTTAATTTTGATTAAGATGGCTTTATCCGAGAAATAAATTAGTAAAAAACTGAACAAATGGGAAAGTTTAAATTAAATTCTATATCATTTCACTGCTTGGATTTCATTATTATTGACAACTAAGCGTTCTCCGCCTGTCAATTTCCTACATCGGCATCAGTTTGTCGCCATTCATCCTTCCATCTTCGCTCGGTCTTTGTAAGTCGGCGGCTGTGGTTGTCATGGTCTGTCTTCTGGGAGACATAAGTCGTGCTTTCACTGTTTGGAAAAGAAACAGAGCTTCCGTGTTTCTGTTTTCCCTGTTACCCCCGAGCGTATTGTCCTGGGCGCATCCACTGTTTGTTGAAGCTTAGTAACGAGAAGCTACCATTATATATCGCTCTGCAGGCCCACGACGCGCTTGCTTCCTATCCCTTCATGGTGAGAGTCCTTTAGTCCACCTTTTAACCCTGAAACTGGTTCTGTTTCAATGGAGAAAACAATCATTGAGATTTTTAGTTCTATTTTAATTCGGCAAAGCCAAACTGTTTGGTATATTATAGTATATTAGTTCAGTTAATACTGTTGCTATTTATCATCATAGGAGTCCAAAGCTTTATTAAAATAAATGATGAAATTATATAATTCTCAATTCATTTTTTAAGCCTCCTAAGTCAACCTATGTCATGGGCAAAAGCTTGAACTTTCAGGCTCTCACTGAAGTTAATTTCTGGCCTCATATTCCAGAAGACAATTAAGACAAATAATGAAGCCTGTCGACGTCCATACGTCGGTCGATTTTTATATACTAAACGAGTAATAGATTGAAATTAATTTTGTTGTAAATTTTGCCTGATATTTTTTGTTGCGTTTACAGGAAATTACTTTACGGCGTGTAGATTTTCTGTAGGCTTCTCATATACGTTTTGGGAAAGAAAATTTGTGCAGCTGCACCAGGTCGAAAACAAAATGAATTTCGGGCTTGGAAAATAAAGCTAATTTGACTGAATGTTTCTGGCAAATTGCAAGCTATCGTTGAAGCCGACAATCGCTGCTGCTGATGATTGCACGAGTCGCGGACGGGCACGGTACTCAGACGGATTTAAATTATTTGTGAGGGTCAACGAATATTAGGTCGTAAACTAATATAAAAATTTTGCAGCCAAAGTCTGTCTTATTTTTTCAAATAATAATTAATAAATTAACTGTTAAAACATGCAAATTATTTACTGCCACACTCGTCAATTTTCTTGAGACTAAATTTGAATAAATTTTACATCGCTGCTAATATTTTTGCATGCTAATTTCATACGAGGTGTTCAAATGCGCTACTATGAGAGTAATTTATATTTATTTGTACTTAGTGTACAATAATTTTCCAAATTTGGTGCTCGGAAATAAAACTATATATAAAAGAAATGTTGATTTGCTCACAGAATTGCACATGATTAAATTTACTGATGTGTCTCCTAATTTATATTCTATCGCAGTGTATTTGTGACGTTTTTTAGTTTTTAGAATACGTGAGGTTCTTCATAAAATCCATGGAGCATCTGTCATCATTTTCTTAAGAAATTACAATGCTGGCTTATTTTCGCAAGTGTTTTTGTATCTTCTAATCTCACGCCTATCTAGGAACCCTCAGCAACATAGAATATATTTTACGCAAGCCCAAGCCTCTTCGCTTTATGCGACTTGATCGATCAAATCTTCTATACTGACAAATTCTTTTATGAGAGTTGGAAAAGCTTTCGGTACTCAGAAGCGAACGTAGGTCTTCTATCCCAGCCTTCATAAAAAATCTTTAAACAAACGGCCTTAAGAATTCTCGAGCTCTATCTGAAGGTCAAACAAGAGGCAGTTCTTAAAAATCTCTATTGACCAACAATCGAGAAGATGTTCTTCCAGCGCGCTTCCATATAGAATAAAAAATGTCTCGAGAATATGCGACTGACTTCTTGCAGCGGCGATCCTGCATACTGATCACGTATGCACTTACCATGTCTTCCCTTATTAAAAATCATAGGTGAACCAAGAGCGGCCGAGTCTTGGACATGGAATGGACGCTGAAAAGGTGACTATTAATTTGAATTTCGGGCTTCTGACATGCAAGAGTTTTACTTTTTATAGTTTGCAGAAAATAGAATAAAAGCTTATAAAAATTCTATACGACTACAAATATATAGTTTTTTTTTTTTTGTAAATTCGGTACAAGGTAAATTTCATGTACATTGAATACGACTGGAACTTTTAATAATATTGAAAGATCTACTGAACTTGTTCAGGAACACATGCTAAAATATCAATTTACTGCATTGCGCATCTACCCAGCAGTCGCGCGTTGCAAAGTAGATTGGCCTCACGTACAACCAGGTAGTATCCTACAGTCAAGGTTGACTGTTGTCTATATGAAAATACGACGCGTGTTGTTTGTTTTCTAATTTTAAAGTCGATGCAAATGAACATCTGTTGAAACTGTAACCATCAGTTTTATTTACTTCATGTTACTCATAATCACTGCTGTCTCATCCAGTTGTTCGTGGGCAATTTATTTCGTTATCGAAGAGAATAATTTCCGTTTCCTAGCGTCATCCGTTGAACATATTTTGATCAAGGGAATTTAATAAAACGTACTCTATAGTTTCGGACGGTGATCATGCAATTTTGCGGTGATAGATCTGCACAGTACCATGCAAGCAATAAAATAGTTGGAACCAAGTAATATTGTATGGCACCATTTATCTAGATTATTCACCAAAGGTTATCGAGATTATTCTGTACTATCTGTACTATCTGTACAGATAGTGTGACGAGTAGAGCGCGGAAATAATGAATGAATGAATTGAGTAGTTATGATGCTTGTGTCAATTAGGTGCATCCTGATCCTGCTATACGAGGTCATGCAGACATGACACTACCGTGCACTGTACTGACCTGCAGTGCACAGTACGGCGTTTATGTGTTATAGTTATGTGTTATGTTTGTAGTTATGTATGTTTGTATAGTTATGTGTTATGTAGTGCATATATGTTATAGTTTGCACTGTACTACATGCAGTACACTGTCACTAACAGTTCTAAGCTTGTATTGCACTAAAATATGCTTCACTGCTTTGTAGTACAATGATCTTTTTCCTTTTACGGCATTGTATGATGCTACACCATCCTTCATTTTACTGAATTGTATTTCACCGCATTATACTATGATGCACTTTTTTCTTCATTAACTGCTTTGAATCAATTAATATTCCAGATTTAACTGCATTGAACTGTGCTTCACTGCATTATATTGCAATCTATTATGTTCCTCTCTCTTACCGAGTTATTTCAGACAATACCAGCTCTTACCAGCGATTACACATACTTCTGTTGCGGCGCATTATATTTACATATATTTCCATACTAACTTTTGAAACGTCTCAAGCTACCATGCATCTAATGATCCTTGAGGTTCTATTGCATGCGCGCATCTTTATTAATTTTAAATGCATATATACTGTTCATTATTGCGTTCATATGCACAGAACTTTCTTTTAGTGCACTGGCAGATGTGTACTTCATAGAATTGCAATCCCCAATGTAGATCGTTCCCCAAGTATGAACTAACGTATGAATGTGTACAAATCGACAACATAGTCAATAAATTTTGTATGCTATCACTTTTTAATATTCGCTTCAAATAAATTTGAATGAATTTTGCCCAACTTCCTCTTGCCCACATGCTATCTTTGACAGAAATTAAAAAGTGCCTTTTCAATTACTCGGATATTAGTCACGGTCATTGAATGGGCGATATATTTGACACAAGTAAAAATGCAAATTTTTCTCAAAATTATAGTTATCAAGTAAAGTAGTATCAGACATTGGATACTCAACTCAAATCGGCTACAATCGTGCAGACAATAGTCAGAATAAAGCTTAAGTTACCCCAAGCCGCCGTATTTGTGCGAGGTCTCGTCAAAACAGTCTGGCGCTGTCGCCAGAACTTGCCGTATTTGCAACAAACAATTACAGGCGAGTCCCAGGTTCTCAGTCAAGTCGGTGCGTATGAAAGGCGGACTCCAGCTCGTCCATTTCGCGCTTTTATGCGAACAATAGGAGGCCTCGCGTGATGTGTACTCAGGCATAATTACCTCCACTGAATGGATTAATTTTATCATGAAGATTTTCAGATACGCTTCCAACCAGCTGCGTCTGATACATCTTCTCTTAAAGTCACAGGTTAAGGATCTAATTGAGTGTAATTGAAAGTTGATCTTGGGCCCATAAATCTAGATTGCAATTTTCTCCTCTCCGTGCAGATACGCATTGCTATAAACCAAAAGAAAATAGTCAAGTTTGGTCACCGCACTAGCTTTACTATGGAAACTAGCGATAGTTTTACTCGCAAATTTTCGTACTAATATTTCATAATATTTTCCGTCACAAACAATGATACAATTCGATTAACAAATAGTAAAAAATTACAATTACACACAAATAGACTTGGAGCAAAAATTACCCGACTTGAGTAATGCTGAAAAACATCGTCTTAACATGAAGAAAATCAAAGCAGGAGTTCCGTGCATGTCGTACAGTATACCTAAGCCACACCACGCGCTGTCTGTCTATTTGCCAGCCTGCGCAGCAGAGGACAACGCCCAATGCTTTCTAATGTACCGCTGCCTCTTCCCTTATATGGACAAGTTTGAGCGCACCTACACATATGCCTTGCATGCATGACGCAGGCATGCAGCAACGCACTAATTGAGGCAATAACCTAACGAAATAACAGTGGAATAAAAGATCCATCGTACAATCGATTCATTATAGGAGCTCATGAATTATTTTCGTGTTGCGAGTCTGCTAGGTAGTGAAATTACTGGTATTTTCCTTGCTTCAGGTCTGAAATATTAACATTATACACATACATCATATGACGTCCCATGCGGCAACAGAAATAATACAGTTTGCTGTCATTCTTACAAAAGAATTTGTTGTAGGTTTATGATTGCAGCGTTGTATACTTGGCAATGCCAATAACGCATTAACACTTGAGCGTCATGGGTTGCTGACAGCATCATCGAGCATCACTGCCATTATAATCATCAATAGTGCATATATGACTTCTCTGCCATTAAGAAGCCTTGTAAAGCTAATGGTTATTATTCTTAAATCATTCAGTACCTTTTTAAAGCCAATGGTTATTATCCCTATAACTTATAAGCCATACAACCCTCTCGGAAAGCTAACGGTTATTATTTCTCATTCATTCAGTACCTTTATAAAGCTGATGTTATTATCCCTTAACCATTCAACTCTCTCGGAAAACTAATGGTTAATAACCTGCAATCATTCAGTAAACTTGAAACTATAATGGGCTTCATTTTGCATATTGCCTTTAAATTGATGTTTTCTATGCATGATTAAATTTGAAAAGAGTTGTTTATTCAACATTTATTGGGCATGAACATAAAACCTTGAATGAGATGAAGAAAAATCTCTTTGACTGGAAGTTCTTAACACCATCGTATTCCTGGATCTGCTATAATTCATTTTGGATGATAGGACTTTCAAATATTTATTCCGTGTTAAAATACAATATGTATTTTTATTTACTTTTAAAATGTTCATTTCGATTATAATGTTACAATATTGTAAATTGTAAAAACACTTGTAAATCGTGAAGAAAAAATTTCATTATGTATTCCCGTAACTTTCATTGCATTAATTCAATAGTTTTTAACAGATTTATCCTCGCACTGCAACAGTTCGGGGTACAAACGATCCCGATGAACTTGTTCCCAGCTCCAGGAACGGGGGCAGAAGACTCGACTCAGTTATTTTAGACCAGCCCTACAACACATTGGCATTTGTTGTGAGGGGAATGAATAACCAATTGAATAACAATTAGTGTCGAAATTTTTTTTATTCAGACTGTTGGCCCCCCTATGTTTTTGTGAAAAATTATCATAATTTTTAACTATAAATGCATAAATGTGATTTTTTTCGCTTGGAATTTGATAATTCATTGCACTATAACTATTACTTTGTAGCTTTGCTGAATGCAAAAGTATCTACTTTTCTTCTTTATGCTAAATCTTCAATGGTTCAACCATCTGATTTGTATAAATGCCAATAAATTTATATTTTTCATTTTTATTTTGGTGAAATATCCGTGATACTTCATGAATCCGTGATACTCTATCAAACTTCATTTACATTGTTGATTTGAACAATGGAAACGCTAGGCTCTTCTTAACCGATGCAGTAAGCGACTCATTATCCTTATGTGAAACAACATAATATGGTGTCAATACCAAGCTCAGGTCTCGTCTATTTCAGTGTTGTGGCTAAATCCTTGCAGTATATTCGCTGTGGCATTGTGAACTATAAGAAATTTGTCGATGAATTGGCATTGTTAACCGTCGTTCCGTAACGAGTTGCGCGATAGATCGTTAATGTTTTATTTCAGAATACCAGGATGAAAATAACGTAAAAAAACCGTGATGCTTAAACAGGAACGATTTATGGTATTAGACCCTCGTGACAATGGACCCTCGTGATACTGTCTCAGTGAAATTTTTCGATTCAATTTATCGCCAGAAAATTTCACCTTAATAGTTCACTGTCAATATATAGCCCCATCAAAATAATATACATAGGCACATTTTGAATTACGGGTTTCATCGATAGACTGATTATGAGATGCACCTTAACAATTGATTATAACCCATCACCTTTCAAATTTTTACGATTGAAATGAAATGATTTGTGTTAAAAGGTATGTATCCCCGAGCGACTTTTACGTCCTGGACACTTGAAGCAGGACACTTCAGGAGCAGGGCTGATTTGAACAATGGAAACGCTAGGCTTTTTTAACCGATGCAGTAAGCGACGCATCATCCTTATGTGAAACAACATAATATGGTTCAATACCAAGTTCAGGTCTCGTCTATTTCAGTGTTGTGGCTAAATCCTTGCAGTATATTCGCTGTGGCATTGTGAACTATAAGAAATTTGTCGATGAATTGGCATTGTTAACCGTCGTTCCGTAACGAGTTGCGCGATAGATCGTTAATGTTTTATTTCAGAATACCAGGATGAAAATAACGTAAAAAAACCGTGATGCTTAAACAGGAACGATTTATGGTATTAGACCCTCGTGACAATGGACCCTCGTGATACTGTCTCAGTGAAATTTTTCGATTCAATTTATCGCCAGAAAATTTCACCTTAATAGTTCACTGTCAATATATAGCCCCATCAAAATAATATACATAGGCACATTTTGAATTACGGGTTTCATCGATAGACTGATTATGAGATGCACCTTAACAATTGATTATAACCCATCACCTTTCAAATTTTTACGATTGAAATGAAATGATTTGTGTTAAAAGGTATGTATCCCCGAGCGACTTTTACGTCCTGGACACTTGAAGCAGGACACTTCAGGAGCAGGGCACTTGAAAATAATCATACATCATCTTCGTTATAGGGACGTTCAGGTTATAAACGTGTAGTATTTTTTTTAATTAAGTATATTTGTGACACTTTGGGTGGGTAACACTTTAGTGCAATGAGTGGTTACACTTTGTAGTAATAATTGAGTTCCTTTAAGAAGATCTTGTGATATAAAGAACATACTTATGAATTCCGTCGATTTCTTAAAAGGTCTCACGGCGCTGGCTGAAGCCATGAGGTGGTCACGAGCGTGGATGTCATTCTATGAGAAGCGCTGATGTCATATATGGAGCCACTCCTTAAACTCGGCCGCTTGCTCACAGCGTCATAGTTTCCAATATTTATTATCATATTCAATTTTTAGCGCATTTTGTCATTTATGGGAAGCGCTATAGTGCTGGTCGTGTCCGTCCGTGACGTCCGTCCGTGACTTTACGTCACGGACGGACGAGAAAATGCGCTCCCTATCACTCACTGCAGTGAGTTATATTTTTTTAAAACGATGGTGCAATATAACCGTAAATTCCAGTTATGATTCATTATTGACGCTGATCAGGATGATCAATGCATGATGCTTATCCAATCTATTAACATGTCTATGATTGCGCACTTGTAACTCGAGTTTGCTTTGTAATAGCGTCCTCTGCAAATATGCTATCTGATCAGGACCACTGATTTTTTCATGATTTTTTATCATCTAAAGTACATTTTATAAGGAAAATCACAACATTACTGCAGCAAAATGCAATGTTGGCGTTTGTATCTGATGATTAACGTTAAAAGAATGACCAGCGTCTCGCAATAAGCGCGTAATGAATTTACTCCATCAACTTGGTGCAGCAGGTGAATATATAAGGTGCCACGCTATAAATGGGTTCTAGGCGAGTTGACCCCCGAGGTGAAAGCTATTTACGGCACAGAACAAATTTCCGGTGTTAATTATTTTCATCAAGAGAATCATAAAGTTCCCCTTAATAAGCGTGTGGGAAACGTGGGTTTAGCTAGATTCGACTAATTAGTTTGTATTCCAAGCTGTTGCATACGTCAATAGAGAAATGGTGCCTGCCGAAAGCCTAACCGTGATTAATTACGTGCCAGTCACTCTGCTAAATGCTAGATTAGCTGATGAAGCAAAATAACATTTATGAGCCGAGTATCTAATAATTTTTGCATCAATAAGTACTTTAATTACCTGTAAGTACGTTTGCTCAACGAAATCTTAAGAAAACACGGTCTGAATCATTTAACTGTGAAAACGATAACAAATACTGTTATTCCAGACAAAAATGCGTTGCCCTCGACTACTAACCGATCACTTATAGTACAACGATTCTAGACCTACAGCCTGTTTTAGTCACCAAATTGTATCTTCGTACATGTACTAAACACACGGCGCCTAGTATACAGTATCTGAGGTGTTAAAAAAATGATCGTGATGAAAGGATCTAGAAGCCAATATTCTTGACGGTAATGCACTTAGCGCTCGCGATCTTGTGTCGTCGAATGCCTTGCATCGCTCCTTATATGGCAAGCCCGAAGATCTTTGACTGTGCCGCTGGTCATTGCTGCGAACTGACGACTGTATCCTTGATACCATCACTGCAAAGAGCGTCAACATTTCTGTAAAAGGCTTACGCCGGCAACTTGTTTGCGATTCAGATACACGCGATCGTTACGCCAAAGTTAAGAGAACGGGTGTTTGATGGGACCTTTTGTGGATCATTTGTGCTTAGCCGTACTTTAATGGCAGTGTAAGGTGCTAAGTTTCAGTCGAAAAATATTAATCTGTTGGATATTATAAGTTATTTCCTCTTGAGCTGTACGCGGTAGATGCTCGACTTTCCTGTATCTGTGGAAATGAATAATATTCAAATTCATTATTTGTAGATAGTCAGCGGCCTTGTACATCAGAAATCATCTTTACAGTAGCAAAAAAAACACGTTCTGTCGTAATCGTAAATAGTCTGAAATGAAATAACAGAAGCCTAAAGAACCTAACCGTCATAGTGACCGGTAAAATAACAGAAGCCTGAAGAACCTAACCGTCATAGTGACCGGTAAAATAACAGAAGCCTGAAGAACCTAACCGTCATAGTGACCGGACAGTTCTGGAGTAACAGGAGCGGGGCATAGCTACGATGGGCGGTGCCGGAATAAGCTAACTCTTGAGATCTCCAGAGCTTCGTTGACCGCTCGAGTTCCTCTTCTTGCACTTGTTGTTCCGTTTCAAATTTCTGCTAGCTTGGCGCCACTGCTTCTTCAATTTCGTGCTTTTTATGTAAGTTAAATCATTTTTAAATGAATTTATGAATTCTTAAAAATATTTGTTGAGTGAACTGTGGGGATGTTGTTCTATGATGAAAAAATTATCTTAAACGATAAATAAATGCCATTTCTTCGGTGTGCGTATAATTTTTTTTATACTCAGATAGTTTATATTTTTTTATGAGCACAATATTGTTTCATTGTGGCCACAATATAATGTAAGCATCTATATGTTGGTTTCTCGAGTAATTTAATTTATTAGTTTGAAGAAAGTAAATAATTCCATGCGTGTCTTGAAGCTGCGCTCGAGAGACGACTATCAGTGCCACTGTACACAGCATTTGCCGATCTAGAACTGCCATCGCAACGTGTTTCTGTGAGGTTCTATTTCATGAATGGCGCCCGCCTCTACATCAGTGATAGCATCGCGAAACCAAGAGGCTCGTTTAGAGGAACTTACCCACTTACCCTATCATGTCGACTCGGGAAATGTCACCAAAAATAAAACAGAAAAAATCGAGGTGAAGTTGTGTCGCTGAACGCGATATTGCTTCCATCACGTTAGCAACGTGCGATGAGAACAGTTTGAGGCTTCGTTGTAAAGTCTAACTCGGACCAGACGCTGCTATACAGCCGACTCACGAAACGCTTACCGATACCTTGAATACATTGAAATATTACTCGTAATTCCATCTCATGGACGCAAAAAGTAACACAAAAAAGTTAACCCGAACTCAGAAAATAATGATAAACCAATATATTATGGAACTCAGATTGGTTTAGTAACTTTTCACGAAAATTTGGAATATAGTAAAGTGGATCGAACTCAAAGTTTTTAAGGTACTAAATAATGAACAAATCCGATTAGCCAAACTACTAATCTCTGGTCATGATAGTTGAATAAAATTGCTAGGATTATCTATTGCGAGGCAAAGAAAGATTATCTGCTAAGGGGAGCGTTTGGCCAAAATGTTATCTCGGCTGTTTACAGACGGATCACTTTAAAACTTGGAACACATATGTAAAACCCAAAAATATACAGCTTTTATTCATGCTAATTTTTTCGAAAAAAATGAAAGAAAACGTGAAATTCTTAAAAAACGGCCAAAAAAAGGAGTACTGTAGAAAACAATCTCCTCCTAGGATTTTCAAGCTACAACATCGAGACGCATATCATTCGATACGTCGTAGCTTTTTTGAAATTCGAGTTTTTGTGGGTAGGGGAGCTTTTTTTCGTAAAATTTTCGAAATATTTTCGATTTTTCCCATTTCCGCCCCCCTTTTCTCGGAATATTTTCAAATCTATAACGAAATTGAAAAAAACTACAACCAATCGCTACATAATTTATTTGTGAATCGAATGTTATATTTCTCTTCGCTGTTGCTTCAAAACTGTAGGAGAAGATAGTTTTCCAGTGACAATAAGTTAAATTTTCAGTGGAGCCCGAAATTTCTGTCAAGGATGATGGAAACGACGGCGCAAAAACCATCCCAAACGACTGCAGAAGGGTTACTTGAGCGGAGAGTGTGAAGACTAGCTATTTAAAGTGCACTGCGGCAATTATTCCCTATGTTAAATGTTAAAGAACTCCACCACTCCTAACCCTTTCGCGATCTGTCGTGAATGAATAAATCAACGTACAGAGATGGTTTTTGTACCGTTGAATAGGTCAGAATGTCAGCTTTAAGACAAGACTAAAAACTGGAAAAGTCAAAATCCAAAATTTTAGGCCAGACGCTTTAATTTTGAGCTCTCTATGTAAATGTTAATGAAGTAAATCCAAAATTTTCTCTCCGCTTTGTTATGGTCTATGTTTCTACCACTGAAAATGAAGTTTCAGGTCTAGATGATATCTCGGTATGGCGGGTATTCTGAACATTTTGTCTTATTAATGCTGTGCCACATATTCTATTAATTGATGTGCTGTGGGACGTGGGTAGCAGCAGTGCGGGTAACTTCACGAAGGTGCAGTATCCCCAATAACTTTCGTTTTCTACTTCATGCTGAGAATTTTAGGAGAAAACATGAGAGCGTAAACACAAGTTTTATTTCCTCTGCGATTATGATCCAATTCAAAATTACTTATTACATTGGCCTAGTAGGTCTAAAATCGGGCGTTCAAGAATATTATCTACATTAATACAACAGTACTAAAGCATGTGAGGACATTAAAAAAGATAGAGCTTTGTCTCGATTCATTTTCATTTTTAGGAGAAAATACTTGAAATTTTACTAAATACCTAATTTTTTCATCTTTATTCTTACCCTCAATTTGCAAACGCTAGCCTATCGCTGTCATTATTGCAGTATAATTGAAAATTTTGTTAATGAATGGTTTACTTAGAGAGTTGCTCTGGACGATAATATCTCAAGATAGAAAAAAGACTAAGTTGTTTCCAAGATTGAAAATTTCTTATTGTTATGCCCCTATATCAGTATATGTAATGGAAAAGTTTCAGTGAGCTTTTGGAGCACGGAAAAAATTGTTGCAGGAGCTGCTTCCTTTACGTTTGCTTTCGCAGAACATCCTGTGTATATTCTTCGGTATAATTTTTTATACTCGCATATTTTCTACTTTTTTATAAGCACAATATTGTTTCATCGTGGCCTCAATGTTTCGTAAACATTTATGTGTTTGCTTGGTCAATACAATTGATTTTTAAAAAATGTTGGTTCCTCAAATAACTTTACTTTCAAGTTTGAAAAAAAAAACAAATTAAATAATTTTTAAATAAATAATAAATAGTCGTCTCTCAAGCTGCGCTTGAGAGACGACTATCAGTGCCACTGTACACAGCATTTACCGATCTAGAACTGCCATCGCAACGTGTTTCTGTGAGGTTCTATTTCATGAATGGCGTCCGCCTCTACATCAGTGATAGCATCGCAAAACCAAGAGGCTCGTTTAGGGGAACTTACCCACTTACCCTATCATGTCAACTAGGAAAATGTCACCAAAAATAAAACAGAAAAAATCGATGTGAAGTTGTGGCACTGAACGCGATATCGCTGCCATCACGTTAGCGACGTACCATGAGAACAGTTTGAGGCCTCGTCGTAAAGTAACTCGGACCAGACGCTGCTATACTGCCGACTCACGAAACGCATATACAGATACCTCGAATACATTGAAACGTTACTCATTATTCTATCTAATGGCGGCAAAACGTAACACGGAGAAGTTAACCTGAACGAACTAAACAGTGATAAACCAATATATTATCTATAGGTCAGAGTGGTTTCGTAACTTTTCATGGAAATTTGGAGTTTTATGAAGCGAATCATTCTCCGAGTTTTTTAGGTACTGAATAATGGACAACTTTCGATTAGCCAAAATACTAATCGGGGGCGTTTCTGTGTGTACAGGGGGGGCGGTTATTTATCATGAAGTTATTTTTGAAGATGAAGTTTTTTATCATGAAGTTATTTCCATTTAATAATCTCGACGGTATTTATCTAAGTTTTAGAACATACAAGCATTTTACACACTCTCACTATAATATAATAATTGCTCCTTAAACACTGTTCATATAATTACCGTCAACAAGGTAGGAGCTTTTTTAACTTAGCTGCAGTTGTTTGTTTGCCTTGGGGTCAAAATGTTTTAATGTCGAGCTAATATGCATTTAGGCAAGTGAACAAAATATTCTATGTTCCTTATGAATTAAAACTTAGTGTGATTTCTAAGCAATTGACACACATTATACAGGGTTATTCTAAATGATGGGCTCAATTTAGTAAATTCGTTTTTATTCAGGCATAAATTTAAAATGATTAATTAATACAGCAATGTATAGAGAATGATTACAATTTTTTAACCATTCAATTCAATATTGGCATCTTGTGTGAAACTTTTGGATCTGTCACTTTTTGAGCGTTGGGTAGGACGCATAGGAAATGAACTCTCTACATTTCTGGCAGCCGAGATCACCTGATCTTACCCCATTTGACTATTTCATATGGCTGATATGGGGTTATGTCAGGGAAGCTGTTTACATCCCGCCTCTACCAACAACTTTGTTTACGTCCCGCCTCTACCATTGAACGCAATATTCGATCCGTGACTTTGGAATGATAATATTTTCAAACTCTCAAGTTTTAAAATGATTCTGCTAATACATGATAGTTGAATAAAATTGCTAGGATTATCTATTGCGAGGCAAAGAAAGATTATCTGCTCGGTTAACCCCCGTGTTTTAAGAATACGCTTTAATTTTGAGCTCTCTAAATGTTAATGAAGCAAATCCGTCATTTTCTCTCCGTTTTGTTATGGTCTATGTTTCTACAACTGAAAATATGATTTCAGGTCCAGATAATATCTTGGTACGGTGGGTATTCTGAACACTTGTTCTAATAACACGTGAATATTTAAAATTTAATGCACTGCATGAATGAGCAGTGCGAGTAACTCCACAAAGTTACAGTATCCCCTATACGTAAAGTTTTCTACTTCATGGTCAGAATATTGAGAGAAAACATGAGAGGGTAAACACAAGTTTTATTCCTCCGCCGTAATGACTCAATTCACGCACATTGGACATGCAGTTCTAGAATCGGGTGTTTAAGAATATTATTATCTACACTAATACAACAGTAATAAAGCACTTGATAACATGAAAAAATATAGAGCTTGGTCTCGATTCATTTTCATTTATTTGAGAAAACACTTGAAATCTTACTAGATACCTATTTTTTTAATCTTTATTCTTAGCCTCAATTTGCAAACGCCGGCGTTTCGCTGTCATTATTGCAGTATTTTTGAAACATTTGTTACTGCATGGTCTACGTGGAGAGTTGCTTTGGACGATAATTGCTCAAGGTATAAGAAAGACTTTAGGCTATTTTATTAATTTTTGTCTCAAGATTGATCATTTCTTATTGTTTTGCCCCTCTATGTAGTGGGAATGCTTCAGTGGGCCTGCATTGTTTCCGTTCGCGTATGCTGTGCAGCGTTAGCGAAAACTGGGGCTGCATACGGTACAGCCACAACCTGTTGTACAACTGGTGCTACATGCACCACAGGCGAGTGTTGGTGCACCACATCAGCAGTTTTAACCAACGGGAAATGATGCACCTGCTGTTGGTGAGTGTGATGACGCACAACTTGAACGGGCTGGTTCACCTCCACCTCGTGGTGATACACGGGGTAGGGCTGAGGTACTGCATAGGGCTGGGGCACTGCGTAGGGCTTGGGTACCGCGTAGGGCTTGGCCACGTAGTTGTGGTGCACGTCTTGCACCACCTGCTTCCTGAATACGGGCTTCTCCACTGGCACGTTATACTGGCTGTGTACCGTCTTTTGCTTGAATCGGTGCTCAGTGATCTGAAACCCAATTTATTATGTTAAGTTAGTTGGAGAAATTATATTATTAGTCTGCTGGAAACGCACGCTCACCACGAATTTGAAAGCAAATAAAACTCCAGTATATTCAGCGGTTGTTGAACGAGTCTCATGTTCTCAAATAAAACTGCCACAGAAAACAATTTTTCACAAAATGCGTGACGAAGGAACATTGAAGCTCCCTGAAGTGATAAATTAACCATAGACATGTTTGATTATAGTTTGATCTTCTGAACGATTTTTGGCCAACTCCGTATATGCATCTCGCCTTTCACAATTTCCACACACATAATTTGCGATAAAATTGCAACGCTAACGTTAAAAAAAATAAAGTCAAGAGGAAATTTAATCGGTGCTTCTATTCTACACGCATAATTTGCAATATAATCGCAATTCTACAGCCAAACGTAGTAGAAAATCTAGAGACAATTGAATGGTAGGTACGATCAGGGCACCTGGGGAGTGTGTGTGTAGACTGGCCGCCCTTGCGGTACACCGGCCAAGGCGACGTTCGCGGTGAGTGGCCCGACGTTCGAGATCGTCGCTCCCGTGTACGTCAAAGCTGCAGGGTTGCTCACGACGCTCACGACGCTCTCGCCACACGCAAAAGCCAGTAGAGTAGGTAGGATAAACTGTTGAAAAGAATATAGTTGCTGTTAAATTGAGTATTCTTTCAATGGTTTATAATCTGAATACAATAATGTATTCAGTGAACGATTACTTATCCTTAAATTACAGTTGAAACGAGAACCTTGCATGAACTCTTGACTAAATAATTGATCAAACCTGAACTACTACTACGACTAGTTATAGGCCTGGCATAAGATTCATATGCTCACATTTATGGCTGATTGTCAAGCAATCATTCTCATGATTCACTGGCCATCAAAAATTCAGGCTTAATCCCTAAATGTCAATCACAGGCGTTAGAATTGAGTGTATTGTGCCACCATGCACTGTTCGTGGTGAATGAGTGAGGTCAGAGCCAGTGAGGGCTCGTGGTGTCTCAAGTGGTCTCGTATATCCAGATAACAGTGGTCTCAGGGGCAAGATCAATGTAATTTCTTGTGAAAAATAATGGAGGTCTTTTGTTGTAAGATACAAGTTGTCTCGTGGCACAAGATAACGGTGCATGGTCTTGTGTACAAAATGAGAGTGGTCTTGTGTACAAGATAACAGTGTCAACTGTTATCTTGTACACGAGATCACTGTTATCTTGTACACATGTGTACAAGTGGTCTTGTGTACAGTGGTACTTGTACACATGTACATATGTGAACAAGATAACAGGGTTCTCGTGTACCAGATAACAGTGGACACTGTTATCTTGTACACAAGACCACTGTTATTTTGTACACAAGACCATTCACTGTTATCTTGTGCATAAGACCTCTGTTATCTTGCACACAAGACCACTCTTATCTAGTGCACAAGATCACTGTTATCTTGTACATACGACCACTGTTAATTATCATGTAAACAATGTCACTTTTATCTTATACACAAGACCACTGTTATCTTGTACACACGATCACCGTTATCTTGTACACAAGACCGCTCTCATCTTTTAATCACTAATAATTTTGATTTAATCCAATTTAATCTTGCACCGCAAGAACACTGTTATGCTGCACCGTGAGATCACTGTTCTCTTGTATCACATGAACACTGTTTTCTTTCAGCATTAAATATCTGCTATATCTTTCAACACATTCTCACTGTTTTCTCGCGCAACGAGGCCAAAGATGCTTTGCAGCATAAGAACTGGAGGGGTCTTCAGTTTCCTTGCCACGTGAGACATCTGATTGCCTGTTATACGCGGATGCTGTCACCTTTAAAACGGGATTACTGCTACCTTGAAGGACGAAATGTATGCCATCTTGTTCCACCAGACCTCTCTTATTTCACTTATCGAAACCATGCACTGCTAACTTCAAACTCGAGGCCTGCATTTAAAATCAGTATGAGACATCCGTTATCTCTCCACTCCTGATTTCTGTAAACTTACTGCAATAATCACTTGTCATGCGAAGGCTACATCCTTCTACACCAGTCCTAGCTGCCATGTAACACCAGAACTCCTATCGATCCGTGTAACAACAGAACTCTCATAGATCTAGCTGCTATGTAACACCAGAGCTCTCATTTATCTAGCCACCTTATACACCAGAACCCTTTTCGATCTAGCTACCCTGTAACAACAGAACTCTCATAGATCTGGCAGCTAGCTACTCTGTAAGTTTGTAACACCAGAGCTCTAATAGATCTAGCTTCCCTAAATCACCAGAACCCTTATCGATCTAGCTACCCTGTAACAACAGAACTCTCATAGATCCAGCTACTCTGTAACACCGGAGCTTTCATAGATCTAGCTTCCCTTAAACACCAGAACCCTTATCGACCTAGCTACCATGTAACACCAGAACCCTTATCGACCTAGCTACCATGTAACACCAGAACTTTTATCGACCTAGCTACCATGTAAACCAGAACCCTTATCGACCTAGCTACCCTGTAACACCAGAACCCTTATCGACCTAGCTACCCTGTAACACCAGAACCCTTATCGACCTAGCTACCCTGTAGCACCAGAACCCTTATCGACCTAGCTACCATGTAACACCAGAACCCTTATCGACCTAGCTACCATGTAAACTAGAACCTTTATCGACCTAGCTACCATGTAAACCAGAACCCTTATCGACCTAGCTACCCTGTAACACCAGAACCCTTATCGACCTAGCTACCATGTAACACCAGAATCTGCTTTCGTGAAAAACCGCCACCACGAACAGAGAAGAAGAGTTAGCCTGGTGCTGTTTTATGCAACTAATCAATAAAGCCCCAAAATTGATGAGACTTTGGCGTTGATGAACGCTATGCTGTGAACAAACTGCAGGGTTTAACTTGCCCTATATATCCTTCCGTCTATGGTTCCTCAACATTGATGAACGCAATGCTGGGTATAATTTTTTTTGGGGGGGATCCTGACCAATTATTCTTTAAATATTCTTTCGCCATTGACGATTAACTCCTCTTTGATGAACTCGTTGAACAAACAACACAGTTTATTCTACCATTACTATTTACTTAGAAACAACTCAATGTAAATGAATATTAGTCACTGGATGAAAGTATAAAGATGGAAAAATCTGATGATGGTCATAAGTTTAAAGTTAATCGTACAGTCAATTCTAACGCCTGTGATTGACATTTAGGGATTAAGCCTGAATTTTTGATGGCCCGTGAATCATGAGAATGATTGCTTAACAATCAGCCATAAATGCGAGCATATGAATCTTATGCCAGGCCTATTACTAGTCAATGTAGTAGTTCAGGTTTGATCCATTATTTAGTCAAGAGTTCATGCAAGGTTCTCGTTTGAACTCCAATTTGAAGACCACTGATCGTTCACTGGTCGATGTCAAATGTATGTAAATAATGTAAACTAGTCCGCATGAACACTTCGTGCGACCGAGTATACCGTCGATTGGAGATGACAAGTCTACCTGGATTAAAAATTATAGTTAAAATGTGAAGCAAATAATCTTATTTTTTTTTGTGGATACAATGAGAGTACCATCTTCTTTACTTGAAAGATTCTATATGAAACTATTAGTTTTAATTTCTCATTTTTTTAAATGTTTTGCATTACTTTATAATATTCTCTTGGTATTTTTCAGTTTCATAATTTACTAAATTCTTGCTAAATAGTGTCTGCAGCGTTTGGTAGTCTATGAAAGTATCTGAAAGTTTCTTCGTTGTTCAATTATAAGCTATGCAATTATTTGGGACATATTTTGTTTCAATTTTCAATGTGTTCATTTTTAAAATACTATCAATTTTAATGAACTCTTCAGTGAATTAATAACATTCTTTACTAAACCAAATGGTTTTTATTCAAAAACTAGCTGTACGAAGGGAACCAATTCCAATGACGAGATTTATTTCAGATTGTATATCCTTAAAGCTTACATTTTTAAAATCAATGTACAAAATTAAATTATTATTATGCACAATTAAGGTGTGCAAAAATATCCAAATGTAACGCTGAAAATTCCCTGTCAATATACCACACTTTCTAGCTATCAATCTGTTTCGGCATGTTCATGATATAAGAAATTGAATTTAATTTAATTTGGCATGTTATTTATAAAAATAATTTTGCAACACTCACCAAAGACAACATTTTCGCGGCTCGGTAGTGAAGGAGTGGCGGGTTGCGCGCTCACACCTTGGTTTATAAGGCCGGCGGTGGGGCGGCCTTGGCAGGACAAATCGTCCTTGGAGTCGAGGATGTGCAAAGGGGAGCCGTTTGCTGCCGCGCCCAAGCCGGGCGACCGCTCCCTCCCCTGCGGCGCCCAATCCACGCCTGAAACTCGCTGGCTCAGAAATGGTATACGCGGCAGTTTATTAAGTAACGAGTTGATAAATAGCGAGGATTATATTAATCATAAATGTGTAGTGAGTATTAAATGTGTAGAAGGTAGTAGCATATGGCCGTATCTGATGATTTAAAAAAATATAGATTAGTCAATTATTGATAAGTTGCGGGAATACGTTTAAAAGGCAGTGAAATTTTCAGATGCCCAATATTCATATGGTTTCAACTACGAATAAAGCATACCTGAGCTTGGCTCTGTGGAAGTCTTGATCATGATTGACTGAATTAATACTCGTAATTTTGTTGCGATTATAACTGTGCTTTCTAAAACATACTTTAGCAAGGACGAACGAACAATGCACCATGTCAACGGAGCTCTATATATCTAAAAATTTTTCTAGGTTTTCACGTGCTCCTCATCATTTTTTCTAAGATTTTACGTGTCCTTCATCATTAAACATGTGTTCGAAAATTAATCAACTGTCCATGTTTAGCTAAAACTCTTTAAATGTTCTCGTATTTGTCACGTATAATCCCTTCTCGGTATTTTACAAGTTTATAACCACATATATTGAAAAAGAATCGATTAATAATACATTCTCATTTTTTACTTATAAGGATCTCGATAATTCGTTTGTTTGTTTCGAACCTTTCAAACCTATCGAAAGAAACTTTGTTGTCTGATGAATGGAATTTTGGGAATATCAAGACTTTTCTGCATAATTTCGTTCAGTCATGCATGAGCAAAGTTTGTTCGTTGCACAGCGGTCCCTCTTTATATGCAATACATTCTGTGGCCGGAGACAGTAATGCATCTGTTGCTGGGACAAAAATAGGCCTTTGCAGGTCCCGAATGAATATTGCTCGTATTGTGTAATAATATTTCTTGAGCTTTCTGTCACGTCGTTGACTTTTAAAAGCGAAATAACTCATCTTACTCAAGGAGACACCAAAGATTGTAATTGTACCGAGGTGCCTCAGTTTTTTCATCGTTTCTTATACTGCACTTATAGACAGGCACGAATCTTGGCTAACTTGTATCCTAATTAAAGTAGATAAGTGCGAGATAGAAACATGGGACTTGATCAATCTTTCACTTCTAAGATTCACATACTGTATAAGCAATCATTTAATATTACATTCATATTAATTTATAACTAATTTCTTTTCATTAGTGTTTTATTAAACCTCTTAATTACAGCATTGACCTGTAAATACCGGAACACAGCTTGGTCGATTAGGTCGATGTTATGTTAGCATGCAAGTCAGAGCTGCGCAGTGTGAATTTGTGATGAACTTCAACGTGTCGGATCCTACGCATTACGTGTGCGCTTCATTTATTGCAAAATCAATGCTCAGGCCATGATTTATGACCTGCAGTATGAATCGTTAACTCGTCTGTGCCATGCATGAGCTTTATTATACTTATAATTTATAGGTACGAACTATATGAGGGTTTTGATTTCGCTCACTGCACACCGTATGTCCAATGTTGCCGCCGTAATTTTCCACCCTTCTCTCTGGCGCTAATTTATTATCGTCTCGGGATTATGACCACGTGCTGTTTCGCATTTTATTCATATTGATGTTATTGTTTTCCGTGCAAGTGTAAGAGATGCAAAATGTAAATTGTTAAATTACTTTCGTGCTATATAATTAATCGGTTGCTATGGGCACATAATAAATTCCTGAATTTGATATGCTGGGGCTTATTCGCCGCTTAATTAAATATTTTTTTTAAATGAGTTTATTGGGTCATTTCAGGGGCCAATTCTATGTATTGTTTGATCGACAGAGACTTTTGGGATTCACTGACCTGTGCTTTTACTCGAATATCTCCCTTAAAATTTTCAGTTCAGAAAAAATCGACAATTACAAGTGAGCTTAAATGCATTAAAAACATACATTGTAGTTAAAAATTATCCATCATGTTTATTTGCTTGAATAAATTATATTTCCTCTAGACTCAATGTAGAAGTGACGCCTCGGCTTTTTGATTCAGTTGCAATTTCCGTGCAAGGCTCAAGTTTGAATAATTTCCCAGCATATCAAGTTTAATTATTTTTACGTTGCTATTGCGCAGTCAGCGCTGCAACTTCACTTCAATTTTAGTGTCTGTCTTTGAATATAATAAAATATATGAATGATAAACCTGCAGTATAAATACTCCAAAAAAATTCATTGATCCAACTTCTGGTCGTTAGCAGTGCATTGTATCTTTTTATTTTATTTTTGCGTAACAAGCTTTGATTGTCTTTGTTATACAAAGCTCAAACGCTGCTTCACTTTCATTGCAAAAAAAAAGTGATCAGCAGAATTCCTGAGGATTCGCTCCTTGACGGTGAAAAAAGTCGACTTAGTTGCCTTTGGGAAGGCGTTGTCAAGGACACCTGCATAGCGTCTGCCTGTGCTGAGAAATAAACTGAGGACAAACCAATTGACAGCCTGCTTTTCTTTGCGTTGTTTTATCAATTGTTTCAAAATAATATAGTGTGTTGCATCATTGTCGACATTATTTCAATATCATGTGTGATATCACACATATTCATATTATGCAGTAGGAATGGGCTAGGAATTTCATCAAAAACAACAAAAATTGCCCTAATTTTGCCAATTTATATCCTTTGAGATCCTAACGTCGCATTAAGAGGGACTTTTCTCTTATCACTGTTTTGCTCGCTAATCATATCTTTTAACTATTCAATAATCGTTGTTTACGCTTCTCCCACATTTTAGTCACACGTAATTCTTATTTTTTAGGCGAGCATCGCATGACGAGCAATGTGTCTGTTAAAATTTCGTTAAATTTGTTCACAAATCCCTTTGAAGTTCTCTAGTATCAGAGGGCTATTCGGTTCTTATTTTGACAGGAAATTAGCCGTTAGATTAAGTTATTACGCCGCAATTTGTTGTGCAATTTTGGTCAGCGAGAGGAAGGATTTCACGCAAATTTTGTCGTTGGCAACAAACAAATAATATTGCACCTTGGATGCATCCATTCTAATTACTGCATCATTACGGAACCATTGTGTGTCTTCATTGTTCTGCCTATCGTTGAGATCTTGGTATGTATGAAAGATTAATGCGAAATGTTATTGCTTTTTTGCATATTGCAGTTGGCGATAATAAAATTAGTTTCGTCTACACTGATAAAACGCGAGACAAGCTTGTGAACGCTATAGTTCCTATTACAGTTGATTATACACAACTCAGGTGATCAGAAGAAAGGATTTTACAGGTTTTTACAGTGGGCAACAAAACTCAATGTATTTACTCAGAAGTCGTGAATTTACTCATGTACCAACACCACGTTATATTTTTTATGCAGAATAAATTTGCTAAGTCAAATTGCAACTCAAATCAAGAAAAAATTTTCGACAGCAACCTCGTGAAAAGCTGTTTGTTTAATAAAACGCCGAAAAACGCCAGGCCGTTCATCAACAATTTCTGTTACATCAGCATAAGCAAGAAATGACTACAGTACAATATCATGACCAGCAGCAACTGACTAGTCAGCAATACAAAGCGCTCATGATGCCTGATTTTCGAAAATGTTTACTTCTTCGCCTCCCATTTTCGCCTCCGCTTCTCTTGTTGACAGATCTATAGGACCTCGAAGTCGCTGCACAGCGATCACGGCTTCATTCGTCGGTACCGGCGAGCGAGACCTGACTTTATCGGGACAAACTTTGCTTTCGAGTCCGCTTTTAGGCGTGTCCGGAAAAGCGCTCCATTTATATCCGAAGCGCAGAGTTCAGACCAGTAAATTCTCCCCGTTTTTGGGTATTGTCTTTGTACGTAGTTTGTTTTCATTCAAGCTGGTTCCAGTATTTTAGTATTATCAACGATTTAATAGATATATATTGAAAAAAATCATGTCAAACTTATTTCATTTACATGCATCTTTAACCTAAATTTATCGTTTTTGTTGTAATATTACTCGCCTTAGAAATTGGTTGATCCAGTAAATCTTGTTTCGCGCTACAACCTAACAAAAAAAAAGTCTTGTTAATTGAGCCCTCACCAATTAACAACAATCCAAAATAGTTCTAAAAAGTTCATAAACTAAGCATCATTTTTTCATGCGATTCAGACTAATAGTCTGATGCGATTCAACAAAGTTTTTCGAGCTCAGCCTCGTGTTTCTACCATCCAAACGAATTGTTCTATTGAATTTGCGAGCTAAACGTCTTCTTTTCATAAGATTCACTCGAATAGTTCTACAAATGTTTTATTTTGAGCATTTATTTCTTTACGCTGAGAAAGAATACTCCTAAAAAGTTTCTAAGCGAGGCATCTTCTTTTTTCGATACAAACGAAAAGTTATACATAGTTTTAATGTGACCGTAGCATATGTAAAAGCTAGGTTGTTCGTCGTCTCGGAGTTGTCCTTGGATGAACTTCCTGCATCCTGACATTCAAATTTCGGTTAACTGTAAAGAGCAAAGACGACGAAGCCTGCGAATATTTTGTTCGTTAAAATAACAATAATATGCAACTTCATCAATTTGTCACTCTGGAATTGATATAGTTTGTGTTGCCACTGTTGATGCATGCATCGCAAACGTGTGGGATGAGAAACATTACTTGGAACAGAGTTTAAGTGATCGTTCGTTCATAGATATAGATATATACTATATTCGCCAGAATTATGTATATTAAGCAGTTTTCAAGCTGAGCCACAATCTACAGCGTGAATCGTTATGTCTTGAATTACCTAATTTTGGTTACCAATTAAGTTATGGCACCTTCGCCTGTAGATTTTTTCGTAAAATGGCCTCTACACGAAACAAATACGAAACAATAAAATATTATCGCAGGCGAGATATCTTTGGATAAATAGGAAAAAGTACTCTTTAGCTGCAAGGTGCGAGCTCAGCCGATGTAAATAAGGGGCGTGTGCTTGTTTTTGCGTTGCTTCTTATTGCTGAATACGAGTTGACAGAATCAAAATTGAAGGAATTTCGCGGCACCGAAACTTGATGCGCTGCGAACGAGGCTCATTCAAGTAACTGCGTATCATCCCGCAGAGAGACCTTCTATTTCCGGAAGACCGAATATCGATCGGCTTCGGAAATGAACGTAGGCGCAACTCGGCGCTCTGCCATACCCAATGAAATGAGAGAAAATTGTCAAAATTTTTGAGGAAATTTTTTTGCGCAAGAAACAACTGCAGGCTTGGTCGCAAAACCGAGGCTTGCGATCGCGAAACAACACCGGCTGCTCTCGGAACTATAAACTATACATGTTTACAAATGAATCTAAATTTAGCTATCGGCTACTACATACATTAATTATAGATATTTCAACGTACGCCATTTAGTACATAATCCGATTAGCCGAACAGTGTTCGTGGCGTGCATAATTGACATTGCATTAGTGACATGGATGCGTCGGGAGAACTTGGAATGAGCTTCCTTCCGCGTAAGATTCTATTATACCTCATTGTATTAAGCGTGCCTTCTATCTTAATGCACGTGTATTCCACCTTACTATCTACCTCGGTTTAATTAACAAACATAAATGAACTGATTGTATTTATAAGCTGTGTAGCACCTAATAAGACCTTGAATGAGTGTCTGTCGCTGGAGCAAAAATAGACCTAGTGATATTTTAAATGTAAACATGTATGAATTTGGCAATTTGCTATTGGACAAATGAAGCCTATAAACACAATGAGGCACTTAACACACCTTAATAGTGAGGCCTTTCAAGAAGCTGGATTTTAAAAGCATTCGATTATGTTGAAGAACTGAACTTCGCCTCAGGTAGAGCTGTAAACAAATTTCCACTATTAAGCGAGTAACTTATGATTTCATATTGACATTTTTCGTTAACATTTGCCCCATCCGTTAACTCAAGACGTTGAGGCTCTTAAGATCTATTCGAGAAAATCAATACAGCGATCGAGAAATGATCCATATAATTAAATGGCCGCTTGCGTTGCTGTGCGCGTAATGAAGCGAAGCTCTCGTTTGTTCTGCTTCGATTATGCAAATATCGACTGGGCTCAAGAAATTACGAGAAAGATGCTCTTTGAACGAGGAAATCTGTCGAGTTTGCTTCCAGGATAGAAATTCCGCTCACTGGTTCCATGTTTTTATAGTACGCGATGGTTAGGCCTATTGCTTTCACGTGAATAAATTACATAATTACAATGAGATTGGCAACGATTTCTCCATTAGTTAAGTTGAAGGGTAATCGATATTATGTAATGTTTTATAAACGTATTTTAGTTACTTAAATTTTATGATATAAATAGTGAATTATCAAGATCCTTGAATTTATACCCTGCAGATATCGTATTTATTATCATAGTTAATTTAAAATTACTGTTAGTTAGAATAGTAAAACTGTATCTTTTCACTGACATTGATCATTCTTATTCTATTCTGGCTTGAAGACATGCGAACTTATTTAATATGTATATTGTAAATGTTTACTGGTTTCAGAATTAATCCATTTAAAAGAGAGGGGTACGCATGAAATTTTCAATTGAGCTCTATTACAAAAAAAAAATATCTTTCATGTCCGGTTGTGCAAAATTTATTTTAATGCATGTACTAGCGGGTAATTAGTGTTGTAGTCCTTCTATTCAAAAATTCCTTTCATTCAAACTACTTCGTAGGTAAAGCAATCTTGGAAAAATTCCAGACTGGCTTTGAAATTTCAAGTTTGATTTCGTTCTAAACCGCAAATAACAACCTTAAAATTCTTCAGTCCTCGAAGGAAATAAACCCTCGACTCTCTGCGAACCAACTGCAAGCATGAAAAATATTTATAAAGAAAGATTTTCAACGGAGACCATCACCGGCTTTGAGAACAACTATGAAAAAATACTGAAGGAAAATAGAACACTTCTTTAATGTCGTGGGCATTTAATTGCTTGGCCAATACGAGTCTAATGTTCTTTCGATTGCTTGAACTTTCGATTACTCTAATATTCTTTCGATTATTATTCTTTCGATTACTTATTCTTTCGAGTACTTGAACGCTGGGCACAGAAATCTTGATGCATAACTTACAAATCATCCTTCTAAAATTGTATATTTTTGCAAGCACGTAACTTTATCGGATAATTCCTGCAAGAGTTGATGGTCATCTAAGTGCTATCGCTGACGTGCCATAGTCCCAGCAATAGCCGTTCAATGCATCACGAGAGAGAAGGCCTCGTGTCCCACGGAACGGCCTCGGTGGCAATCCTTACGAGAAGCAGGGAAGAAAGAATCCTTTGTACTAGAGAGCGCAGTATTTCTGAGGCTTTTGTGAGCCCCTGTTTACTCTTCCTTATCGGGTAAAGTTGGCAGCCAAGTCATCGCGGTGTCGGCTTATTACGGACACGCCGCAATCACCGACGCGTTCGCAATAAGAGGCAATAGTGCCTTTTTGGCATCCCGGGGCTCAGACCTGCAACGCGACACCAATAAAAATCCTAGGCATTTATCATGGACTTGTTTCGGATTTCTCTTAATGCCTCTAATGACCGCGAATGGCTTAGCAATTCTCAGCGAGGTTTTCTCGGAACACACTTGGGAGGGAGAACGCCTACTACTGAAATGTTCCGGAAGTTTGTGTGTCAATCATGTTTTGATAATTAAAACTTTGCAAACTTTGCAAAAAATATTGAAAAAATTATTAAATATTGTGAGAAGACAGGATTCTGTGTGTATCGTCAAATCTCTTTTTATTTTAGCATTTTATATATTAATACTAATAATAATTATTTATTTGTCAACCCTATAGTATAATTGATTTTATTCTAATGGTTAAATAACTGACAAAATATCCCACCCAGCGCTTCAAGCTAAAAATCCGTATTTGCAATATATTTATGAACATCTCTGAGAATAATCAACATATTTCAAGTTCCATACCAGGGAGGTCCTCGGGGAGGGGGTGTATAGGGTTTACTTAATCCTTATGAAGAAATCCTGATGCGATCGTTTGTGCTGCTGGGGAAGAATCCTGCGTCGAGAGATCCTTAGCTGTAACGACGACCACGGATCGTCGTTGATGCTTCCTGTAGCCGAGATATACGAGCAGTACAAGGATCCTCGTGCGTTATAACACCGCACGATCAAAGTTATCGAAAAAAACACGATCGCCAAATTCACGAGAAAGTGAGAGCTATTTCAAAATTTATCCCACAGAAATTCATGATTTTTGAATGACTTTGTGAATTTTTTTAATTCAATAAAGGAAATGGTGCGATGAAATTCAAAGTGCAATTATGACCTTATTTTTAAATCCAGACATGGCTCTGTAGTCAGTAAAAATGTGTTGATTTTTTAATGAATCTCACATTATATGCGATCAGTGTCATCAAAAATTAGTTCAGTTCAACATTAACATTTTGTGAAACAATATTATTAATAGAGGATGAATAATAGAGGCGAATCTAAAATATATTGGCAAGTTTACAACGGAATTAAACATCACATGAACCCAGAAATTACTTTCCATAATCAATCGGATTGATGAGTTTGCTATAACGTTTCGCTGCGGTGGCACCGGGTTCAGGCGCTGCTTGGTAGCGGAAATTCTGTTTACGTCCCGCCTCTACCAGAAACTCTGTTTGCATCCCGCCTCTACCAGCAACTCTGTTTACGTACCGCCTCTACCAGCAACTCTGTTTACGTCGCGCCTCTGACAACAACTCTGTTTACGTCCCGCCTCTACCAGAAACTCTGTTTACGTCCCGCCTCTACCAGCAACTCTGGTTGATCTGAAGAACCCCATCGCTACTCTGAAGAAGTAGAACACGTCTCGGACAAATTTACGGCCGGACTTGCGGCCGGTCTCGCGGCCGGACTCGCGGCCGGTGTCCAAATTCAGTGTACATCGAATATCTCCCAAAGTACTGAACGTATCTCAATGAAACTTGGTACACGTATTCATTATGTACAAATTTAATAAATCGGGTCCATCATTTAGAATAACCCTGAGCATTGCATGAAACTGTAAAAAGTATGTTAGAAAATTTTTATTTTTTCTTATTCACAATTGCATAAGGAAACCAACACTCTCATGAATGATACATTGAACTATTTTGTAGAATCGGACTAAAATTGTGATTTTATAATGAAAAAGCACTAAAGTCGTAGTGGTGTATACGATTATGAACAATTGAATACCGTATATCTGAATATTTCTTAGATATTCGTCAAAATCGATGTTCGATACGTGACTTTAAAATGAAAATATTTTCAAACTCTCAAGTCTTGAAACGATTATCATAATTCATGATAAGTGAATAAAATTGCGAAGATTATATTATCTATTGCGAGCCATAGAAAGAGTATCTGGTCGGTTAATTAAGAGTGTTCTAAGAATACGCTTAAATCTTGAGCTGGCTGAGTGTTGAAGCGAATACATTTTCTCTTCGTTTTGTAATGGTCTGTGATTCTACCGCTGAAAATAAAGTTTCAGGTCCATATATCTCGGTACGACGGATATTCTGAACACTTATTCTAATAACACTTATAAATTTAATGTGCTGTGAGTAGCAGCAGTGCTAGTAGCTCCACAACGGTACAGTTCCTCCAATAAGTTTCGTTTTCTACCTGATGGTGAGAATATTAAAAGAAAACATGAGAGCATAAACACAAGATTTATTTCCCCGTAATTCATCATTACTTATTACATTGGATTTGTTGAATCAGGCGTTGAAGAAAATTATCTACATTAATAATACAGTATCAGAGCGTGTGATGATATGATATAATATGCGTTATAAATTACTTTTTAGAGACAACACTTCTAAAGAGGCCAGTGTCTGCGATGTTACACATGTACAATGTATTTCTTATTTTATTTTTAAATATTCAAACATTATTTATAATATTTTTTCAATTTTTAAAATTATCCATTCTGTCAATTGATTAATGCATTGTCTCCGACTTTACGCAAGTGTGCAAAATTTCAGATCGATTGGACAAGTGGAAGTGTATTAAATATTGATTATAAGATTTGTAGCAAACAAACAAACAAAAAGAAGTGGAGCTTAAGAGAAGTATTGCAATAAAAAGATTGAGCTTGGTCCAGATTTATTTCCGAATTTTACTGGAGAAAATACTCGAAATCAAACTATAAATCTAATTTTTCATCTTCTTGGCCTCAATTTGCAAACACCAGCCTATTGCTATCACGATTGCAGTATTATTGAAAAATGTCTATGAATACTGACTGGTCTACTTAGAGAGTTAATTTGGACGACAATTTCTCAAGGGAGAAGAGAGACTTTAGGTTGTTTTATTGATGTTTATTTTCAAGATTGATCATTTCTTATTGTTTTGCCCCTCTATGTAGTGGGAATGCTTCAGTGGGCCTGCATTGTTTCCGTTCGCGTATGCTGTGCAGCGTTAGCGAAAACTGGGGCTGCATACGGTACAGCCACAACCTGTTGTACAACTGGTGCTACATGCACCACAGGCGAGTGTTGGTGCACCACATCAGCAGTTTTAACCAACGGGAAATGATGCACCTGCTGTTGGTGAGTGTGATGACGCACAACTTGAACGGGCTGGTTCACCTCCACCTCGTGGTGATACACGGGGTAGGGCTGAGGTACTGCATAGGGCTGGGGCACTGCGTAGGGCTTGGGTACCGCGTAGGGCTTGGCCACGTAGTTGTGGTGCACGTCTTGCACCACCTGCTTCCTGAATACGGGCTTCTCCACTGGCACGTTGTACTGGCTGTGTACGGTCTTTTGCTTGAATCGGTGCTCAGTGATCTGAAACCCAATTTATTATGTTA
>NW_025943204.1:0-910 GCF_000764305.2 Hyalella azteca | reverse complement strand
GGACAGGCACATTAACTTTTAGGAAGAGATGGAATAATTTGTTTCAGTAATATATAAATTCAGTAATATATAATATAAATATAATTATATTATAAATTATATAATAAATTCAGTAATATATAAAATCTGGAATTTTATTTTTTTCAATGAGATCAACTTGTAATAGACGTTGTTTCAACGAAATTCACTTACAACACGGCGCGGCATTACTGTCAATCAGAAATTCTGAACGGTTCGGTCCTAAAACTTTTATTTCTAAAATTAAAAAAAATTTCAATAACAAAGTTGGGACAGGACGAGAGCGTTCCTTTGTTGGTCGCCCGTCGGCTGTTGTGTTTTTGTTCTTACAAGCGCATTGTTTTCGGCGAAAAAATGAACAGACTAACTCCATTTTACAGCACCTGGGCACATCTAGAATATACTTAGTTACTGTGTTGTTTATGTCTTTGGTAGGCAACTTTGATGATAATTTGTTATTATGGCGCCATCAAATAGAAGAATATTTTATTTATTCTCATGTTTTTATTCATTGCTTGGCTCGCAGAATCTGATGATATTGAGTGTTGGCAAAGCTATTTGTAATTAAGATTAGCATGCATTATATTTAATCGGTGAAACCATTGAGTTAACTTTAACCCAAAAGCCACCCACTATACCAAAGAATATTGGAACCATCAACGCCTTTAACCATTAATCATGAGTTAGGATGAATAATGAATAGGACGTCATCTTCGGTGCGTTCTCATGGGTAAAAATTACGTCGTCGCAGAATTTACGAATTTATTTAAGTTATGGGTAGAATTTACGTCGTCGAGTTTTTACGTCAACACGACGCAGCGGCGGTGAAATGAGCGTCCCAGCGGCTTGTGGTATCTCACAGCGCAGCCCCGGCGGGGACAGGGACTGCGGG
>NW_025943203.1:0-356 GCF_000764305.2 Hyalella azteca | reverse complement strand
TTGCTTGAAAGTAAATGCACGTTGAAAAAATATTTCGGTTTCAGAGATATGATGAAAAGCCAGTTTGCGTAATTTATATGGATATTTTTAGCAGTGCGTCCCACAGTAATAATTGAATTTGTGACTGTGTTCAAGCTCAGCTTTGAGATTTACTATGAACGATTGCAAGTGTTCTGAAGTATTGACTTTATTCGAGTGATAGTCTTCTTTTAATTATTCATGGATAAAAAGGAATTGGAACGGCGTCTTTCTCTCATACACAAAGTAAAGCTTTTGGAAATATTACCCATTCCTTATCTCTAAAATTTAGGGGCAAAGAAGGTAAATGCTGGGGTAAAACGGATAAATTTTACTAG
>NW_025943202.1:10511-59186 GCF_000764305.2 Hyalella azteca | reverse complement strand
TATACTGAACGAAATAAATGTATTCAATGAAGATATTTTTCTGGTATTCAGGTCCGGATGTTGAAAGCCATTTCTTGCTCATGTGTATTGTTGCTGAATAAATATGAATGTTGATTTTACACCAGCCAAATATGACCAAAGTTAAATCTGTCAAACATAATGCAAGATCTGATGCGACGGCAGTAAAATGTAAAAAAATTTTGTATCGAGAGAAATTTCGACCCAAAGCATGCCAGTCATTCCATAAATCGACATAGCACCGAATCTAAATTATACAATGACCGAATAAAATAAATACATTGGCCTTGACTTAGGTAAGTGGTGAGAAAATTTATGTTTTTTGACAACTAAACATACAAATTAAACGAATATATGTTTCATTGTTTCAAGCATCTGCGTGATCTAGCTAGGCAAGAGACAATCTTTTATTTTTTAGAAATCAACTAATTTCGTTCAAGGTTTTGACATTGAATCTATTTTTAAACATTACATTACATTCAACACAAGTTTCTTTACTCATCTCCCTGACATGTGTAATTGATTGAAATTATTACTTTATATGTCAACATGCAGGAAAAATTGATTCTATCAAGAATTTAAAGCGAATAAAGCGCCAATTAATTTAAACATACTTCCATTAAAAATGCCCATATGGTGAATGTACGTGGTGTTTTTTTACTTTTAAATTCCTGGTGAACTTACGATTTATTCAAACTAACGATATAAGCTCAAATATAAAGTAATCCTATCAACCGTGAATAAAAACACTGCATGAAAGTTTCCATGTATCTTCGTCTCACGACGTTGAGACATTTATCCTTACGAGGAGCGCCGTGCCTTATCGCGCTTTGTTAACGCCCCCTGAAGTGCGCTAGTCTTGGGCCGACAAGTGAGGACGAACACAAGCTTCTATATTGTAAATAGTTACGCGTCAGCTAACCACTGACTGATATAGTTTCCGTCAGCCAATAGTTCCCGTCTGCCAAACAGCTGACTGCTATAGTTTCCGTCAGCCAATAGTTCCCGTCTGCCAACCACTGGCTGCTATAGTTTCTGTCAGCCAACCACTGACTGCTATAGTTTCCGTCAGACAGCCACTGGCTGCTATAGTTTCCGTCAGCCAACCATGGCACTGGCTGCGTCAGCCAACTGGGCCGCTGCGTGTGCTGCGTCGAGTGTTATAAGTAGGGTCCTTGGTCTTGGCTCACGTGTGGGAACGGACAAACAGGAGCAAAGCCAATGGTTCTGAGAGCCACATTTGCATCGTTGACTAGTCTGCATTAATTATCATTGCAGTTTAATCACATGATAATGGAATACAGTTTAGGAGTTGAGCAGCAAGCTGTGCTTCGAGCGATTAAGTATGTAACAATATTCATTTTCTTGTACACATCATATAGAGCACTCAAAATTCAGTCAAATAGAAGATGCCCTGGCATCCACAGGTTTTCTAAAGTCGCAAACCAAAACAAATAAGTAAATAAAGAATAAAAAATAAAAAAAACTAACAAATGAAAATTTGGGACTCAGCATTATGATGACTGTCAACACAATTAAACTTTAATGGAGATGAAAAAGTGATTGATTAATACTGAAATATCAAATGAATCGCCTTTGAAACTGAACTTCAAGCTCAGTTATACAGTCTCGAGGGCACTCGACACGAGCGACGCCCCTTCTCTCGGTGGCTGAATATATATGCATGCCGCGCTGTACTATGTCGCGATGCGGTTCGTTACTCAAATTCCTATATATGACGCTTGCACATCTCGCTTCACTTCGTATAATGACTTGGAACTTTTACCATTATTTATTATAACTTTAGGAGTAATACAGCGTTGATATGTCAAGAATAGGAAATTACCCACTCCGTCAAAAACACCGCTACATATCTGAGAGCCAGCCGCGAGTAAAAATGCTTGCCCCCAACGCTTGCTCCAGCGTAACGCCAGGGTGGTTATCAGAGCAGGCGTGTCCACAACAGCGTGAATTGAGGCAGTACTTCTCTACCTGAGGCCATACTTTCAAAACACACTATGTTAACGTAAGTATTTACGCTCTATTTTCTTGTCTATGATTGATGGATTTTGCTTGAAAGGCCGTCAATGATTGGCTGATGAACTTACGATCTCTTTAATTTTTTGAAAGTATAGGCCCTGAACGCGCCTGCCGCCGCAGTCTGGCTGCCCCTCCGCGAGCGACCAGGGCGACCAGCACTGCCAGCTACCGCGCTATCGCGACGATGGTTGACGCGATTGGCAGATCCGCTGAGGAGAATTTTTGCCAAGCGAGGTTTGCAGAACTTAAAATGCGAGCCAGAAAATAAAATAAAATTATCGCAGCTCAAAAATTCCGAAATTTCAGTCGTAAATTCTGATACATAGCATTCAGGCTGTAACCTACGCAATCTTGTTCTGTTGTAGGTATCAAGCACACTACACATCTGGAAATCATCATCTATGCAAGGCAACGATTTTTTTTCATACCTTCCGACACTCAGAATTCACTTTTTACATTGAAACACGTCTTCAAGTATTGCTGAATCGGCTTCATGTAGCTGGTGTTGCTTGGGTCAGGTTATATGACACTTGTCCCTGGCACTCAGAGATGACTTGCATGAAAGCCGCTTCTTGGGGGCAGAGAGCGATGAAGAGTTTTGCCGCATTGCGGTCCACTCAACGTTTACTCGTATAAATACTTTGAGTGTTTACTCATATAAATAATTTGAGTGGAATAGAAGTATAAACAGACTAATAGATATTATTGATCATAAATTAAATGTAATTATTGCGCCCTAGTTAATAAATAAAACGGCTAATTCAAAACGAATGAAAAGCTCAAATTTATCTTTTCTGCCTCCTTGTAATAAATTTTATTTGACAATCAGAAAAACCAAAACTTTGAATTCCGCTTAGAGAAATCACTAAAACATGAAACTGGATTTTAATAATAGCCTATTGTTTATCCTCCCAGTGTCTTCGCATCTACGCTCTATTTTCCTAGATTATTTTATTAATTTGAAGAGTACATTTTTTGTAATTATTAAACATTTCTATTAAACTTTGGAATACAAACTCAGGATCTACACGCAAATCTGGACTTTGAACCCAAAAACAGCTTTGGGTAACAGTTACAGAAATACATGACAACACAAATTCAGAGGCATCATTTTTCTCTGTATATTGCGCCTGTCTTATCGCTGGATGAGTCATATGCTGCCTAAATTAGGAGCTTTGCTGCCTCTAAATTCTGCTTCTAACGTCCAGTTGTCTCGGAAATGCCGAATTTTTCCCACGTAACCAGCCATACGGTGCACGCTGCAGGCTTTGAACGAACCTTTACTCGATGGCATAGCGTTTACAGTAGAGTACTATGCAGGTCTGATGTCGGAACATATAAATATTAGGAATTCCTTATCTATTCTACTTGTATTATGAATTCCATTAAATAAAACACAAAAATATTCAACGTTCAATAGTTATTGACTTGATTGTTAAATCTCAGCTTTTGACCTGATGTTCTCCCATCCAATGAGGTTAAATATGGCAGCCAGTGCGATGCTTAATATATATCTTCAACATTCATTACTATAATTGAATCCTATATTACCTTAAAGAAACCATCCAGACTAACGAAATAAATTTAATTGTAAGATAACCAGGGTTGCCTGAATGTACCCCTACGCCAGCTAAAATTGTCGTTCGATTTATTGAAAGCAAACAAGAAATAAAAAAAAATCCGCCTCCGGTTTTCAATCGAACTTTTATGAAAGTGAAACTTCTGCCAAAAATTATCTAAAGCCTGTTTATTTCTGCAAGACATATTTCTGCTTGTCTGTCGCTATTGCTTTACCAACTAAAAATCACACCTACAGAAAAATTTTAGGTTTTGGGCACCAAATTTTGGAGTAGAAAAAAATTTTCTTGCGAACTTTAAAATAATTTCAATTGGTAATTTTACCGACAATTGTTTACATCCTCGAATGCGTTATGATATTTCATAAAATATTGTGAGGTATTTAGTTGCAGAATGATATTTCGGTATTTATTTGTTGGAGAATGATACGTGCAAGTTTATTTTGTTAACATTCTATCAGAGCAAGAAGTAATACACGTTGAAGCTACAATATGACGTTGCTCCCGATTACAGTTTTCTGGGAAAAGTTCCAAGCTTTAAATTAAAATAGAAAGCGAATTATCGTGAATAAGGAAATATACCGAGTAAATTTTCAAATTTGGCTTTCCAAGTAGTGTTCGACTAGAGGTGATTAATAAAAAATTCCAATTTACGAACGAAATGGAGACTTCGAGTCGTGTTCATTGTGGACCGTGTGTTCAAGTCCCGCGAAATGCTCCAGCGAAACTAAATCCTATGTTCTCGAAACTGCATTTGCGAGGAAGCCGTAAGTGCTTTTGTTAGGCGATCACTTGCGAGAGGTCAGGAGACAACTTAAAATTGAGTTTTGACCAGAGCACATTCCACAATGTCCCGATATAGGATTCAGTTGCTCGTAATTCCAGAGCTGCATCAAGCAGAGATCTCAACTTCACGGTCTGGAAGTTACTTCCAGCCGGGGGTGGATAAGCGTTGAGTAGAATCTGAATCTTGAATTTAAATCTTTAAGTATCGTTTATGAGGTTTAAGTTGATTCTGAGAGTTCAGACTGCGGCTGGAATTGCCATTGATATTGCTACTTCTTAGCACAAATATCAGTTCAGTGTTGGAGTGTTGTTTAAAGTCTGAAAACACTGAATTCTTAGCAGAAGAAAATTTATTGCTAACTGATATCGGACTTCTAAGGGTCAGTAAACACTCATCAATTATTCTAATAATATAATCTATTTATCCAGGTATCTTGATTATTGTTGAAATTATTAAGCAAAGTGACCTCAATACTATTCCAGCGAGAGACCTTAATTAATCGCAGCATTTGCCAGCGCCGCAATCAAGCAGCAATTACACCAGCAAAATATCAGGTTGGTTTTGCAAAACCAAGGCTGGTATTAGATATCTGCACCGATATTTTCCTCGCCAGCAGAACTTAAGCAATATATCACTGCAGAGATTCCTATAAATTGAAAACAATGGCCTGAATTGAGGAGGCTGGAGACGAATATGGAGCGGCTGCGAGGTGCAGATGTCATCTATAAAATTTATTCTTCGCCTGGATTACCTCGGACACAACGAAAATCATATCGAGATATTGGGATTACGAGAAATTTCAAAACGGGAAATTATAAGATTGGATTAGAAAATGTGGATGATTTACATTTTTAATAATCATGATATACATGAAAAAAAAATCAATAAATTTCCAAAAACATTCATATCGAGATATTGGGATTAAAAGAAATTTCAAAACGAGAAAGTATAAGACTGGATTAGAAAAATATGGATAATTTACATTTTTTATAATCATGATATGCATGAAAACAGAATCATTAAATTTCCAAAGCATTTTTCTTAAGAGAGGAGCAGTAAACTTAGAGCTCATGCAGAAGCTCATTCATTTTGAGTAATTTCCAAAGCGATTCCAACGATCGAATTTAACGAAGGGTAAACGTAAGGTGAATATCGAAGAACTCATACGAAAATGTTTTTAATTGCCACAAGATCTATTTATTTACTTGAGAATTCTATTGTAAATTCACGTCATTTAAACGTACCAACGACATATACTACTAATAATTATTTACAGCGGAAATTTTGAGATGTCTCCCACGCTTTCAATTTTTAGTTAAATAAATCCCCCTACACATTCATTTATTGGGTTCGATCATTTGCACTGCCCCACGTCAGACGCACTTCGTATCGTTCGAATTTTTACGAATGCATGGATTTTGGAGGTTCTATGAGAATAATTAAAGACTAAAGAAATTGCAAATTACCGTCAAATAATTCACACTTGCTCGCCAATTATTATAGCTGGATTATAAAAATCCAGCTTTAAATTTATAAATTAATAGCAGGATTTTTTATAATTTATATATATATTATTTAAATTTATAAAAAAATAGCACTACATTTCTTCAGACGCTATCTGGTTGCGCAGAAATGCGCATTGTACCTCGTTTATTTACCCTTTGACCTGAGACTGACAATAATTATCACGGAAATACTTAGACAAGCGCTCGAAAAATTTTCATTTTATAATTTTTTGACTAACAGCACAAACTTTGTGTTGCCTGAAGTTAGCAGAAGAATACAAACCTTTTCGCAACTAATGGGCGTCTTTCTTTGGTTGCCCCTACAAGTCGCTTTTTCTAAGATAAATTAGCAGTAAACGACACGAGAACAATGAGACTTAACAATGTTAGGACATCTATACAATATATAATGACCTACATTTGGCACTGATTTGTTGTAATTAGTGACGATTCCAGCTTAACGTGATGCAATATTTCGAATCTCCACATCTGCAATTCAAAACTAAAAACCTTCGCATATGAGCGATGAAATTTTTCATTTAATATCAACTATTTTCATTTTCATCTTTTTAACAATTACAATTATGCTAATACAATTTTACTACTCACTCTCAATATAATTACAATCAAACTTTATATCTCACGTTGTAGGTTCCACAAAACCCAGCCCCATTGCTGCTTTCAATAATCAAAAGCGAGAAAAGTTCGAAAGTTTGATGAGGTCCTCAACAGACACATTCAAAGAAACTTCATTGAAGAAGCTTTGATGTGTCTCTCGATGGGACCATCTCGAGGAAAGACTTCCGCGTTCCATAGTTTTACAAGCACAAAGAACTCTTAAAACTTGTGCACTGAACTAAATTACACACGCTATATTCGCACAGTTAAGTGTGATGCCCATTCTGAACGCAGTCCCGCATGCAAAGTGCTGCATTGTATGAATTTCTGAGGCAAAAAATAGAAAGTTAGAGATACAATATTTTCCACAATTAATTTAGATTCTTTAAAAATAAACTAGTTTTCCTTGTACTGATGATGCTGGAATGATGATACGTTTTAAGTACTTTGATCCGCATTTTTATTGATATGTACATATTTATTTTCTTTGATGCTACATTTGAATTTTTATAAATTTTAAGGTGTTCAACACTGCCAAATTCTTAAGAAAAACTAGCTACGAAGTTTATGACAGGCTTTTCCATATGGAAAGGTTCGAGAGTCATTAAGTTGATAGTAAATTTAAGCACTTGAAGTTAATCGTAGAAGGTTTACTAGCGTTTCAGCGGATCGAAATCTATTTCATGCCCTTGAACGCACGATAATGCATGTATAGTAAAACAGGTTGCATTAAAATTAACTCTTGTATATGAAATTCACAAACAACTTCAATAATCTGATTCGGCCACGTAATACCTCGTTCGGAGCACGGGGCCCGGTTGACAAACCATATCCATGTTAAGTTTCGTACAAATTCATTTTATTCTTTTAATTGATTTGATATTGCAAGGGCAGTATAGAGGGTTTGAATTGGATTATTACAACCAGTCTACACATGAAGGAACGTTTTTTTAACTTAATATGAGGAAAAAAAAGTTCTGATGTAATTTAGGAATTTGTAGACGCTGATAAATAAAATATCACCTATAGTAAGCATTTGCACAAGGATGTGTGTGCCTTTTAATACCACACAATAAATATTATTAGGCAATTTGTTGAAATGAAAATCATTTGAAGATAAAATTATTGTGCACTGTAAATCTGCACTACTTTGAATTTTACTTCTCGGAGGAGCAAATTCATCTATCGCAGTTTGTTAGCATCCAAATACATAATTGTTCATTTCTGCGACATTTCGTCATTAAACGCACCCTAAAATTTCACATTGAAACGGGTATCATTTCAACTTAAAAGCATTTAGACAACTGATTTTCGGAGTGATATTTATTTATTTCTAGGTCAGTCAAGAAGATGTAAAGTTGAGTATTTTTTAGACCTTTCACATCTATTATTATATATTCACATCTCTATTCACATCACATCTCTATTATCTGATTATATATTATCAAGTGTAAACTTAGTATGTTACCTATGGCAGCTAGAAGCATTGTTGCTATTGGAGAGCTAACAACGTACATATTTGCTTTCGTAGTAAACTGATGTATAAACGGCAGTTGAAAAATTCATCTGTCGAACTTGTTTTAGGGTGCCCATGGTTTGGTTCTATTACGGTTCGTAGTGTCTTATAAATTACTGAAAGAAATAGAAGAAATTACTGGATTAATTAATTAGAATTACTGGATCAATTACTGGATTAATTAATTAGAATTACTGGATCAATTACTGGGTTAAATAATTAATTAGAAGAAATTATTGATTCTACTAGATTTAGTTGAAGCACAGTTTTGAGAAAAATGAAGTCAGCGAATCTAACTTAGTATAGAAAAATTACCGTATAAATGCAGAAAATTAAGTTCGACTGTATGCACAGTATAAAAACAGGACTGAATTCTAAAGAGACCGGTAAATGCAACGCTAACAGGGAGGATAAAATCATAATAATGCATTATATAGAACTTTTAAAGCATCCTGATGAGTATTTACAAACGAATCCGGTGTGATTGCGTTCAACAGTTCCTGAAAGACTGTTGATAAAAAACTCGTCCTCAGGAACACATAAAAATTGCGAATAAAGGGAAATCCATGAAACCTGCGTGTCGCTTAGCACTGTAAAGTAGAAAATAAACTAGTGAACATTGAAAGTGCCGTATTTCACAAGTGGTTCCACTTAAAAAATGACCAGCGAGATGCACCTTGATACTGTTAACTAGCAAGCTGCTATTCATATGGCGAAATTATTACTCTGCCAGATTTCGCTAGTATATTGAAAATACTGCTTTTCATTTTTCGCTTGAGCTGTTGCCTAATGCGAAATTTTATAAGTGAATTATGCTCAAATTTTGATTGCAACGCTACACCTATGATGCGAATTGCGTTCAATTTAATCATACTGGGCTGCAGCGTTGGTGCAATTTTACAGCAAGCAACAATTCGGAAGCTCAGTGGATGGACCTTCCGTGAACAAAGTATACCCAGCACTCGGGGCTTGAGGGCTTTTGCCGAGAATCCCTGAATTTGGAAGCGGGTCTCGCAGCAGAAGACGAATGATGCAGGAAATTAGCGGCGTCTAGCGACCATCCCGCGTACTTGCTTTTCCCATTTGTCTTCTCTGGGCCGATGTCAAACCTTGTAATTATAACGCTGGGAACACGGCAACAAAAATCTAGCGAACGGTTCCACGATTCTTAGCATTTTTAGGATGCAGTGGGCATCGATTGGAAAATTCTGGTGTCATTCATTCGGTTACTTCTGTAAACATATTTCATATTCGCCCCGACGTAATGAATTGGTCGATGAAAACTCAAATGAGAAATTACGGTAGCACAGTTGCTACCGTAAGAAGAACCGTTATTGAGTTTTCAGAATATCTACAAAATCATTGAGGTTGCCCATTAATTAGTGGAGCCAAAAAGCGAAATTCAATTTTTGGGCAAGTGAGATAGATTGTTATTATCATGAAGGAATTTCCTCTCCAGCTCCACGACTCACTCAATATTTTACGGGACAAAGCAGGTTGCAACCATCGGCATCGTCAGGGCATTACGGTAACATTTATTAATGAGAATCAATTCTCAATTTCGCAAAAATTATTGTATTTATCGTCTGGAAATTGAATTGTTTAAACGAAGTGTTTTATTAAAATAATATGGAATAATAAACAACTTTTTAAATATTAAACTCGACAAATTATGTATATTATGCAACGAAGCACTTGCCTCGTTGCATAATATACTTTGGAAAATAATTCGGCCTTCAAAGAACGCTGAAAAACTAATTTTTGTTGATCTGTCGAGCTATTATGTAGTCCCTTATCTATGCATTATTATATTGAGAACACGTACGTTTAAAAGATGATGAAGCGTAATTTTAAGGGGACCTTCGACCCATAAACCGAAGAAATTATCTTTTCTGTGTTTTCCATCTCATTTTTTAAGGAAGACTATTACAAATCGGAAGCAAAAACCCGAAGGCAATACCTGCCATGTTTTTTGAGAGGCCGTTTTGAACTTTCATAATATAACAGTTTTATCGAAACGGATAATATCAGAAAAATCACATTTATAGCTTATTATTCGTGTTTAACGGCTTCATAAGGCTTATCAGGTACATTCTAGGTTGATTATGTGAATGAAGTTTGAAGAAACGGATTCCGTGAATAAATTTTGGATAAGCAATCACGTAAAATCGTCATTTTTGGAGCACATTTATAATCTGAATTAAATAGCATGTCGGCAGTACATATGGACATAACTGAATGAAATGAAATGAGCATGTAAAACATGTATGGAAGAACTTGACCTCACAAGAAACGAATTAATTTTTAATGTCATCTATGGGCAAAATAAACACAAATCTTTTGATGAGTGATTTTTCGAGCTAGTTAAGAGAGCGGGATGCGTTCAGTTTTGCTGAATTTGTTGATGATTTTTAATTTTAGCTTTGATTTAAATTTATCATTCTAACAGTGAATTTAAAGATGCAAATAAAACTGCTGAAAAGCGTTTGCTGTGATAAATTATTTATAGGGATTTATTTGTTTATTTATATTTATACCTATTCCGGCAACTAAATTTGCACTCCTCTCTTGCGCTTGAATAAATCGCTTCAATTTACCGTTGAACGCAGGCTGAACTATGGCCAATCATTTATGTCATAATGACATATACTTTTAGTGAAAATACTCAGTTATAATAATCATCGTGGGGAATTTGTTTTTCAAATTTCCGTACATGTCACATCCCAGATTGTTGTTGTAAATAATTCGGCTAAAATTAATGCAAATAATGCACCCAACGAAAGGGATTCTCGTTCGAATCTTTCTAAATTTGAACACTACCGTTGACGTTTCCAACCCTAACTTCACCATGAAAGTGAGTATAATTTCAATAATATTCTTAAATCAATTTTCTCTGGGACGTTTGGTTTTACGGTGGTCCACTTTTCCCAGTTCAGTTTTTTTTTTTTTGAAGAGTCTGACCTCGGGCGCTGAGATGCCGCGGACTTTCGTCCCCAGCCTCTCGTGCCATCGGTAGTCATAAAACGGCCCAACAAAGGCCAAGCGGCCTCTTTGTGTGGAGCAAAACCTAGTGTCCCAATGTAAGTCTTATTTAGACTGCTCCCTTACTCTGAGAAAATACTTTTATTCTCTTCTTGAGACTCGCCGCAACGAGTCAGGCTGAACTTGAAAAACGAAGAATGCACGAGTTGACCAAGATAAAACCAGCTTCTACCAGATTTAGCTCTGGCTTTTTTTCTCTGGTATCTTGGTATTAAATTTCGTTCTTTACAGCTTGATAGGAAATCCTCGTGTCTTTGTAGAATGCTTTGTAATGCCCGCCAGACGCAACATCGCGGACAGAGTCTTTTTGTCTGGTAGGTTCTCCCTCAACGGAATGTGTCATTTGCATCGAGTCTTCATTTGAAGCTGCTTCAGGATGGACAACTGAGACACTAACTTCGCTTTCATTGACTTTCGAATGCATTTAAATCTCTGTCAATCTCGCGGGAGACATTTAAATGAGCCTTGCCATGCAGCTGAAGGGAAAGATCACTTGGAAAACAAATAACCTGCTGCAGGCTGAGGCTTGTTGCAAGACAACGAGATCGCTTGGATTAGTTGAAGACGCAATCAACTTTCGAACACAAGTTATCTTGAATTCACGCTTTGCCCTTCTTTTTATCTGGTCTAAACTGATCTGATGTACCTTAAATATGTTCTATAAGATAATTTTTTGGATATATCTGATCGTATTTTGATATAAATTTAATTAATTATCCTTCATTTACGTGAAAAAATGTCATGTTGAAAATAATTAATTCAGTTATGTTACCGTCACCACCAAATGTATAAAAATAACATCTTATACATACATTCAAACTGCACAAATAGTGAATTATAATCACTGGTGAGAGAAAAAAACTTATAAACTGAGCGAATAAACCTGTTTAAAAATAAAACAAAAATTATATTGCATGTATTGAAGAAACATACTGATGATTCAAATGACAGTCTTTGTGAATATCTGGCTGATTTGTAAATTTCAGTAAAAATTTACTGGCCATTATAAGTCTTTAAAAGTTTAGAAAATAACGAGCAAGTAAACTTGTCATAAGACAGAGAAGACGATGATGACCCATCAATGAGGAATAAGTTAATATCAATTCTTGCAGCAATCCAGAGGAAAGCTGAATTTTTAATGCATTCTAAAAATTAAAGGGGAACAATTAGCTTTCCCCATTTTAGTAGTGGGTCTCCGGGAATAAAACACAAGCAAGCTTCACCGCTATATTTTTTTTGTAGAGTAGACATGAAACTGTTTATTATGCGTGGGGAACTCATTGAAGCATACAGGTATACTCATTGCTTATACAAGGTCCCAGAAGGATTACTAGAATTTGAAACAAGAACCAACACCAGGGGCCACGGCTATAAAGTAAAAAAACTGCGTTGTAACAGATCCATGCGACAACATTTTTTCTCGCTTCGAGTCTGAGTGAATGGAGAACAGTAAGTCATTCGAGCGACAAATTACAAACTTTTGTTCGTAAACCTTTCTAAAAAATGCCCCCATCCTGCATAAGCAATTCCGCTTGAAAATGACGCATCGGAATTTCTCAAGGGAAGACTGTCTTGCGGAAAGTTCTCCTTGCATAAAATTTAAGATGATAACATGCATTTTTGAAGGTTTGGATCAACGCATGATAAAATTCTGATAGAATTATTATAAAAGTTTGGTTCGGTTGATGAGGGTTTTCACAGTTCCAAACAGCGTACAGTGCCTTGAAAAGCAGCGATCCCCGTTTATATACTGAACGAAATAAATGTATTCAATGAAGATATTTTTCTGGTATTCAGGTCCGGATGTTGAAAGCCATTTCTTGCTCATGTGTATTGTTGCTAAATAAATATGAATGTTGATTTTACACCAGCCAAATATGACCAAAGTTAAATCTGTCAAACATAATGCAAGATCTGATGTGACGGCAGTGAAATGTTAAACATTTTTGTATCGAGAGAAATTTCGACTCAAAGCATGAAAGTCATTCCATAAATCGACATAGCACCAAATCTAAATTATACTATGACCGAATGAAATAAATATATTGTCCTTGACTCTTGTTAACTCAGGTATGTGGTTAGAAAAATTATGTTTTCTGACAATTAAACATACAAATTATACGAATACATGTTTCAAGCATCGTCGTGTTCTAGCTAGGCAAGAGACAATCTTTTCTTTTTAGAAATCAACTGATTTCGTACAAGGTTTCGACATTGAACCTATTTTAGAACATTTCATTACATTCAACACAAGTTTCTTTACTCATCCCCCTGACATGTGTAATTAATTGAAATTATTACTTTATATGTCAACATTGCAGGAGAAATTGATCCTATCAAAAATTTAAAAGCGAAGCAAGCGAGCGCCAAGTAAATTAAACATATATACTTCCATTAAAAATGCCCATAAGGTGAATCTACGAGGTGTTATTTTTTATTTTTAAATTCCTGGTGAACTTCCGATTTATGCAACTAACAATATAAGCTCTTATATATAGTAATCCTATCAACCGTGAATAAAAAGACTGTATGAAAATTTCCATGTATCTTCGTCTCACAACGTAGAGACATTTATCCTTACGAGGAGCGTCGTGCCTTATCGCGCTATGTTAACGCCCCCTGAAGTGCGCTAGTCTTGGGACGACAAGTGAAGACGAACATAAGCCTCTATATTGCAAATATTCGTAGTTACGCGTCAGCCAACTACAGACTGCTATAATTTCCGTAAGCCAATAGTTTCAGTCAGCCCACCACTGGCTGCTATATTTTCCGTCAGCAAACTGGGCCATGCATGTGCTGCTTCAAGTGTTATAAGTAGGGTCCTTGGTCTTGGCTCACGTGTGGGAACGGACAATGGTTCTGAGAAGCCAATGGCTAAGCGAAGCCAATGGTTCTGAGAGCCACATTTGCATCGTTGACTAGTCTGCATTAATTATCATTGGAATTTAATCACATGATAATGGAATACAGTTTAGGAGTCGAGCAGCAAGCTGTGCATCGAGCGAATAAGTATGTAACAATATTCATTTCCTTGTACACATCATATAGAGCACTCAAAATTCAGTCAAATAGAAGATGCCCTGGCATCCACAGATTTCCAAAAGTTGCAAACCAAAACAAAAAAGTGAATAAAGAAAAAAAAATTGAACAACTAACGAAGAAAAATTTGGGACTCAGCATTATGATGACAGTCAACACAATTAAACTTTAATAGAGATGAAAAAGCGATTGATTAATACTGAAAGATCAAATGAATCGCCTTTGAAACTGAACTTCAAGCTCAGTTATGCGGTCTTGAGGGCACTCGACAATAGCGACGCCCCTTCTCTCGGTGGCTGAATATACATATATGCATGCCGCGCTGTACTATGTCGCGATGCGGTTCGTTACTCAAATTCCTATATATGACACTTGCACATCTCGCTTTCACTTCTTAGAATGTATTGGGACTTTTACCATTATTTATTATAACTTTAATAGCATCACAGCGATGATAACTCAAATCAACAGAAGTAAAGAGAGCAATTCGCGAAATAGCGAATACGTATATTGTTGATATGTCAAGAATAGGAAGTTACCCACATCGTCAAAAACACCGCTACATATCTGAGAGCCAGCCGCGAGTAAAAATGCTTGCCCCCAACGTTTGCTCCAGCGCAACGCCAGGGTGGTTATCAGAGCAGGCGTGTCCACAACAGCGTGAATTGAGGCAGTACTTCTCGACCTGAGGCCATACTTTCAAAACTCGCTAAGTGAACGTAAGTACTTACGCTCTATTTTCTTGTCTATGATTGATGGATTTTGCTTGAAAGGCCGTCAATGATTGGCTGATGAACTTACGATCTCTACTTTTTTGAAAGTATAGGCCCTGAACGCGCCTGCCGCCGCAGTCTGGCTGCCCCTCCGCGAGCGACCAGGGGCCATACCTTCGAAAAAAAGTTAAGAGATCGTAAGTTCATTAGCCTATCATTGACAGCCTTTCAAGCAGAATCCACCAATCATAGGCAATAATATAGAGCGTAAGTACTTACGTTCACTTAGCCAGTTTTGAAAGTATGGTCTCAGGCGACCAGCACTGCCAGCTACCGCGCTATCGCGACGATGGTTGACGCGATTGGCAGATCCGCTGAGGAGAATTTTGGCCAAGCGAGGTTTGCAGAACTTGAAATGCGAGCCAGAAAATAAAATAAAATTATCGCAGCTCAAAAATTCCGAAATTTCAGTCGTAAATTCTGATACATAGCATTCAGGCTGAAACCTACGCAATCTTGTTCTGTTGTATGTATCAAGCACACTACACATCTGGAAATCATCATCTATGCAAGGCAACGATTTTTTTTTCATACCTTCCGACACTCAGAATTCACTTTTTACATTGAAACACGTCTTCAAGTATTGCTGAATCGGCTTCATGTAGCTGGTGTTGCTTTAAATTTAATAAAGAATTTATAAAATTGAAACATCAGGAAAATTGATTTTTTTAAGGTTCAAGATACCTCCGTATATATATTTAGCGATTGTTTGAGACCCATAATTCAGGCACGTATTTGTGATTACGCAAAAATAAATTCATGCACGATTAACGATAATAATATTGGAACTTTTTCACAACATTTATCACATAAAATATATTTATTGGTTTGAATTTTTAATTGAGCCATGCGTACCCATTCATCCTTTTATTCCTCAGAGCATCGCAGTGCCTAGAAAACAGAAAGCCGCTAATTGGAATATTGAGGATGAGTCGCTCCATATGATTGGAAATCGAGCCAGTTTCGTGTGAAATCCCATCCGACAGCTTGATGGTTTCTGTGCTGGATCAGAGAGGAGAATACCTTCGCTGTCACATGAAGACAATAGAATTATCAGGGCAGGTATTGCAGGCAGGGAGTCTATTACGAGCGATGAACATGTTCTGCATGGGAGACTTTAGTAAGTGACGAGAAGATGGATTCTCATAGAATAAATAAGGTTTTAATAAATAATGTTATTTTCAGCAAGATGCTCGAAGGTTATAGCACATGCCCGCACCATACCGCGAAAATTATCGATTTATTTTTGTTTTCGTAAGGTCACTAAAAAGAATTGAAGTGAACAATCTACAATTTTTTCTAATGTCTGGACTTTTTTTAATCAGTCAGGTTCAGGTTACCTAGTAGCAAATTTAAACTGCTCGTAATAGGATTGACATCAAATGACATGTGACAACGATTATTGAGGTACCAACTTACTAAAGTTCTTGAAACTGAAATCCATGACTCCAAGATCATAGGACCTCATGATCCCCAGGTATCAAGTAACCTGAATTCATATAGGAACACACACCCAAGGCCATGCTGTAAGCACCACCTTTTTAGCGGCCACCGAGCGCCGCCCGCTAGCTACACCGAGAAGTGAACTATATAAATCCTCAGGCTCAAACCACGGCTAGCTCCTATCTTCTCTGTGCTGCATGAAAGAGCGCTAACCACTGCGCAATAGTTACTTTGGGAGAAGAAAAATAACTGTTCTTATTAACGATTTCTCAGATGACGACTCAAAATAATGAACTAAGAATTCATAATGTTAATTACCAATTAAATAAAAAAAAACAGATTTGTAATTACAGGCGCTAATTTTTTTTCAATCATATTTATTTTGTAGAATAAATGAGTATTTCTTGTAGAATAAATGAGAAATTACCTAGAATAACCTCAAAATTAATTAATTATCCACGACATGAGAATGCTATCGGGAATACATTGTATAAAAGTCCGAAAGTTGCTTGATATTTTTGATCTGCAACTCCTGCTTGTTCAATGGAGCGTAAAAACTTTGCTATTTTACTGGAAACCTAGCAACTGCATAGTAAATACATTGCCTTCCTTTATATTACAGTGTTGAAAAGTAATCAGAAAATTCACTAAGAATTTAAATTGATAAATTAAAGAAATAAAGGATGACAAAAGATGTCAAAATCACTTATAGATGACAACAGATGACAAAATTACTTCAAATATTATTCATTATAGCTTTGTAGGGACGAGCCGATGTGTATAAATTTTTTTGTCTACTTTTATTTAAAAGAGATCATGATTGCTCTAGTTTATCATGACAATGTTTCATTGTCTACATTCTAAATATATGACCTTCTTCTATTTTATTTGTGACATGGCGTTCTGTCGCAAAGAAAGTAAATCTGTTTGCAAATTCACACAAAATTTAAATGGTAATGCTTATTGCTCTTCCTCTGATCATTTGGTAGAACGATCTGTGTCACTTCATCGAAAAGAAATGAATGATCTCATCCAGAAAAAATTCTTCATTATACCCACAAACTTTAATACCTTAAGATCTGCTTTAAATTTTTGCCGACTTGCGTCATACCTTGAATTTAGGTTAATACTTTGCTTTTCATCTCTGTGACTGCAGTTGATTTCTGTTACAAAAATCTAAAGTAAGAACGAAATCAATCGATCAAACACAGACATTTGTTTAGTTTCGATATCGTCAGCTCCCCGGATGCATGTTATTATCATATATATGCCACACATCCTATATCTTATGAATAAGCCTTAAAAAATAGAACAGTGTTTGAAAAAAATAGGACTCGGTTTTCATTTCACACTTTATTCATTGGAAATAAATGGTTTGGGGTCGTATCACATTCGCAGCTACAAGCATGCAGAAGACCTGCCTACTTTGAAGGTCCCCTCGTTTGTTCAATGGCGTGCCAGCAGGGGGCGGCGCGGGTGTTAAAATATGCAAACACCACCCCGAGTAATATGAGACCCTCCAACGCTTTGAAGGAAATTTAAATAAAAATTAACGGAGGCATAGCTGATATCTTCCTGGGTTGTTTGTGTGGCTTCAGCGCGGTATTGTCGTCAAGCTAACACGGGCCGTCTGAAAGTTAAGCACTTGTGAAGCGCTTTGTGCCCGCTGCTTGTCGTTGCAGAGCCTGCAAGAAGGGCGCTGTTTGCTTAATAAATTAATGCGCTAGACTCGGTCAACACATCGAGCGCTGGCCAAGAGCGTTCATCCGTTTGTGGTTCTTGGCATCTGGAAAGGAAGCGCCTCTACAGCTATAATCTCAGGGACGATTACTGATGTGTTCCGATCGCGGAGAAAGTCTTCGTTAGTAGAATATATCGATCACGGAGACTATATGTTTAAATACAGCTGACACTGAGACATATTAACGACTAGCTTGTGTGTTCTCCTATGATGTTTTCGAAAAAAAATCGACTTCTAATGATAAATCAGGTCTAATGCCTTCATCAAATAGTTTTAAAAAATTTGTTCTGGAATTCAGCATCTTTAAACACTAGGGTGGAGCGTTTTTTTTTTGTCGTTCGGTTTCACAATAGTGCGGTGGATTAGGTTGATTTCTTCATGATTCCAGGGTCGTTTGAAATCTCCAAGAATATGAAAAGTAGCACAGACAATAATATATATTATAAAAATACAAAAACATCTTTAGATTATACGTTACAAGTTTCAGAGCACTCCCTTACCATCTTCATTATTAGAGAGTCATATATAAGAAAATATGAGGGTAAAGCATGTATATGTATACTCATATTTCAAATTTACCCAAAATAATAATTTTGGTTACTTTAGTGTCGCAATAGGCAAAATCTATCACAATATCATTTCTATTGTACATATTTTAGTTTCTGGAGCTCTAAATATAATCATCTTCATGGTCAGATCGAGTGTCACGCTGTAAATGACTAATACTCCCCTAATTGTAACTTAAGTAAATGTCTAGACATAAGGCATGAGTACTCTCTTTCCTAGCTATTTTCAATATAAATATCGAATTATATACTAATGGACATATCTAATCACAACTGGCAACATGTTGATACATGTGATAAAAATGCGTACATTTAAAAAAGCAACCGTTTTGCACAAAATAAATTGCAATATCTTACAGAAAATCTGACATAGAATTCAAGTTACATACTAAGTATTTGATGCATTCTATTTATTTCAGAATTGGGCTTATATTACGAGCGATCAATTTCACTGACTGACGAAGGGTCTGGTAAAGCAGCATAATAAAATGATAACATCGTGTTTGAAAAATATCAAATTTCCAGCTGGTTTATGAGAGAATCCCCATCATCTTTCTTCTGTCGACCTTGTAAGTACTGACACCGACATCCATGACTAAATTTATAAATTGTTTAGTCTTGAAACAGCAAACGTTGAATTCAACTCTCTGATGGACATGTGGCCTTGAGTTCTGTGCATGCATGAGCACTACAATAGTCGCTACCCTTCAAGAAAATAGCATTGAAATTTGGAAACTTTGAAGATTTAGTGCCTCTCGTGGAGCAAGGATTCAACTGACATCAACTGCTTTCTTTCCGAGTGCTGTGAAATTTCCAGAACCCAACTTTTTTTCCGACAAGGTAAACATTGCTCGCGGGGGGGCTCACGGAATTGTTTAATTAACAAACAATTTGAGGCGTAGGAGGCGACACTTCTCGTGAAAGATTACACTGACGACAGAAGAATTCATGGAGGTCGGGAATTAAGCTGCGTGTTACGGTCCCATAGCGAGGTCGTAGGGAAGTTTTCGGCCAAATAGCGAGGTCGTCTCGATATCTGCCTGGCTTCTATCGTCAACAATCGAAAGTAATCAAGCCACGGAATTGGTCATCGCGGTATCACCTAACGAAGCCCAACCGACCGAGGCGATTGACTTGTCGCCTGGCTGGAGGTCGATGCGGCGAGTGTAAAGCAAATGAAAAAACTATTGAATCAATTGGCAAACCAATGAAAAGATTGGTTACAAAACAATCTCACACAAGAGGGACATTTTTGGTACGGGTGTTGTACCTATATACTGGAGCAAAGTTGTGATAACTTTCCATAGAAAATGCGACCGTCTTGATTAAGATATGAGATTAAAACGGCCTGATATGGCAGCTGCTAAGGACCCGAGTCATGAACAGTGCGAGGTAAGAATTTCTCTTTCTTTAACTATAAAGAGTCAAAAAAGTTATCTCAATAATCAGCGTTGAGCAGATCAAAGAATAGGCAATACTTTAGGTGGTATAAAATTCATAGATCGATGGCAAACGATACCAACTATGAAAATGTGTTAAATTATTTTCGACGATATCCGATTGTAGTTCTCATGTAAGCATGGCTTTTGCCATATATAGCCATAAAGACCAGTAACAAACAGTTATACAACGGTATTATTTTTTCTATGATAAACTGAGATTTGTTAGAATTGTAATGTAGGTATATTACGGAGATTCATGACAATTTTATACCAAATACGAACAAACAACTTTTATGAGAAAACAATTTCTGCTCTTACATGCAAACGCACAGCAAACAACCTTTGTCGCCTTAATTCCACATAGATATTCAGGAAAATTTCGGAAGGCATATCTGAGTGATGCATTCATTTTTTTTCGCTGTGGTCTATTGACTAATTTTAATAGGCCAAATTATGTTTATTGTGGTCATCATTATACTGGTATATGTTGGTTCAAGAAAAATTGAAATTCGATTAATCTGCATAACCATTTTGGATGACTTATACTTGCGAGTCAATTAGGTAAAATTAAGAATCAAATGGTTTAACATAAATCGTGTTTTGTGTTCGATCCAACAAATAAGCAATGAATTTTCATTGATTCGCATAACCATGTATTTTTTCAAACGTATCTAGGATTTTTATCCATGGACAAATCACTGATTGGATATCGAAACTGTTGAAGGGAACCAGAACGCAAACTGGCGCTGGCCCCAAGTCTACCGAACATGTCGTAACTTTACCAATAAAATGTGCTTAGGGGTTGGTAAAAGTTTCTGTGCTCATTATTTTAATATTCCAATCTAGTCAAAACAATTACATGTAAGTGGTGTAAAATTTTCAAACAATGACTCGCGTATTTTTATTCTCTAACTTCTGCCATATTTCGACGCGAGCACTACAACAAGCAAAACACTTTGAACACTTAGAAAACAAAAATTCGAAATTATCATTATCAGGAATCACTTTCGATGATAGCATCGATGATGTGGGTCGGTCGGGACCACCAAATTAAACTTAGTCGTTTTATTTATGTGAATTCAGTAAGCTTTCGGTTATCGTGTGTAAAACACGCGAGACAATAACATTTGTGGACAGATTCAATTTGCTTTGGTAATTTGCTTTCGATCCTCTTTTCCACGTGTCGCGTCGCTGTCTTCTCCTGTGCAATGTTTTGCTAATGCAGTGATGCTCTATAAGCATTTCTTATCATTTATTTATATAATTGTTTATTGGATACTATTTTTCCCAACATGCGTCACACTAGAGCCTCTAGTAAAAATATCCAATCAGTTGATTAGCTGATTCATTAATTATCTCAAACTCGGGAACGCCACGGTAAGAGCTGAAAAAATAATGAATGTAATGATGAATTAATTAATGAATGTAATGATGAATTAATTAACAGTAAGTAATGAGCTTATATTATATTATATAAAGTAGGCCACCATCAGAGGCGATAAAGTCGGGGCCCTGATCATTGACATGAAACCATTCCCTGTTTTTAATTAATAAAATTAATTCATTTTTTTTGTTGGAATGGTGAGTGTGGGAGGCCTTTTTAAAAAAAATTATATAAACACATAATGAGCTTGATATTATGTGTTTATATTTTCGTGACTCGTACGTCGTTGTTTACTGTTTTATAGTATTGGGTGGGGACGCAAGGCTGTTAGTGTTGAGAATAACAACATATAAGAATATGTTATGCTGCCATTAGTTTTATTTATTTGCTCGGTGCCGTCAGACTGTCGACCTTAAGTTCATTGAACAATCAATCAGTATATTTGTTATTTTATTCTACGAAAACATCTACTAATTAACGACAATAATTTGTTGTCTGCTAACGTCAAGTGCATGGTGAGTTTTTCTGACCATAACATTTTTAAAACTAAATATTAATGGTCAATTTTGTCTGTTACTTAAATTTGCATAAATTATGTCTCTAAAATTGACTTTTTTATACACAATGTTTGCTGCGGACGCCTATTTTTCAGCACTGGAGATATGGCAGATAAACATTTTTCTTGGAATTCTTTTCACAAATTAAATTCAAATTTGAAACCAGCGAATCAATATTCTTTATTTGATATTGAGACAAAATTACTTTGTCCACAAATTACCTGGTAGCGTGAAGTGCACTGAACATGATCTCTATTTGGCTGTAGGGGATGTTGAATTATTATTGGTGACTGCTCCGAAAAAATATTCATTTTGTTCAAGTGAACTCTCATAAGTTGGATACTCCTTATAGGTTATTATTAACCGTACTGCTAAACCTCGTATGATGCATATGTGCTTGTCATTACGTAACAAACAAAATAAGGTTGTTAAAAATCTCAATTAAATCTGCGGAAATTACACCGAAAGTTTAATTTATTTGCGATGATATATCTATTGATATTATGTTTCCTATTGGTTGAATGATGACAACGTGATGAATTTCATATTCTCGGATGACCATCAATTATCAATACGCTCAACTTAGTTTTACGCTATTCCTAGAACTTCACTATTTAGGGTGTATTTACCCATGGTTGAATTAATACAAGGCGACGGTGACCCACAAGACAAGACAAGGTGACCCACAATACAAGACAAGGTGACCCACGGCGACGACGATTTTTTCGCCGTTCTGCGCATGTCTCGTGTGACGTCAACGTGGGCCAAAAATGTAAACAGTGGAGATCAACACGTTGTTTTTGTGCCATATTTGAAATGATATTGAAAAAAATTGACCTCCTCAAAATGGCACAAAAAACTGCATTTGCTGCAACAAGTGTTACTTTAAGCAAAGCCGGTGTTACAAATCCGTTTCGTGGAGTGTAAATTAAATAAATGGGAAACATGATGGGCCGACATACAAGGGCAGAAAGGAGTAATGGCGGCCACTCAGCTAATGGTCGATGAAAGGAAGCACAATTCTAACGAAGTTCTATTTTCGTAAGCTAACGAAGAATATGCTTTGCTATAAATTGTTTTAATGTTGTAATTTGGTTCATTTCTTACTTGCCATGTTGTTCTGAAAATTGTATCTCCGACTCTCAATATTGTTGTATCTGTCTTAAGCGTCATGCGGTGCAGCGGTAGGCTATGAAACATTTTTGGTGCTGTAATATTTCAAGGAGGGTAATGGAATACTGACAAAAGATTTATGTGAAAAAACTCAAGTTTTTGATTGATTGATCATAGAATAATGAGATCGTAAATGCAATAAATATTTCCCATGTGCTGAATTTATTAGTGGGAGGTGACAGTGGCAGCCTGGCAGGCTGAGTCAGTGAGTGCAAGTACTGAAGTACCCTAGTAGCCTTGCGTCCTAGCAGCTGTACTGTGTAGTTATGTAGACTGTGGAGAAGGGTGGCAGACTGGCAGTGGCCAATAATTTATATTTTAATTAGCTACTCTGCAAATATTATTTTTAATTTTGATAAAACTTCTGCATTCAATAGCCATAAATCACATGAATATGATTCATGTAATAAATTAGGACTAGGTAATGAATAATGTCAGTTGTCAGTACTAGAGACTTATAAGTTACAGTGCATGTCTTCTGTATTCTTAAATGATGTAGAATGTAGATATTATAAATGTGATTCATGAATAAGTTTCATCAGTGTTCAGACCAAAGATTGATATTCATTATAATTGGAAATTGGAATTACACAATATAGATAGCAAGTAGCCACCAAATAATTAGGGTAGAATTCAGGGAATGTGCGTTCATATATTCAAGATTGATGATCATTGATCCAGCCTAGTAGTACTAGGTAGTAGTAGCATGATCAGGCAATGCCAATCAGGTACAAAATAGCTATTAGGTAAATATAAAATAAAAAATGAAATAGGCCTATAAGTATATGTTTGAAAAATGTGCAATTAAATTTTATTTTATATTTACGTAATATTTTATACCTGATTGGCATTGACTGATCATGCTACTACTACTAGGCTGGATCAATGATCATCAATCTTGAATATATGAATGCACATTCCCAGAATTCTACCCGAATTATTTGGTGGCTATCCACATTCACATTATTCACATATAATTTATATGTGCACATAGCACATGTTTGTACCTATATTACCCCTTGCCCCTGGGTTCCCCTGCCAAATTTCATCTTGCAGCACGGCCAGCACCAATCGCCAGGATGCACAAATAGGCTATTCTAATAGTAGGATATCCAACTATGAGGATTCTTTTTCTTTGATATCAATTATATCATCATCATTCATCAATAACTTTATTACCTATGTAATTTTACATATCTGGTAATTTTCCTCACTTTCTTAGCCCCTAACATAAACACAAAACAGTATTTTGATTTAATCTCTAGGCATGCCATTAGCCTTACGCCCTTACCTTACCTGCTGCCTTAGTAGCCTAGGTGCCAATGTCACATCAAATACAAGGATCTGATTCTACTCACAGTCTCGTTGAAACATGTACAACAATAACAACATTGTAAATAAATTGAGAAGTATCAGATTAAAACTGACATAATTAATCAGAGATAATTAGACATCAACTCACTTGATATAAGCGGGATTGGTTGAGGAGAGAGCTTCATTTTTTATGGTAATCTTCTGAATGATCGGACAGGAACTCCTTGCCGATTACGGCCTCTCAGCAAGTCGGCCCTGTTTGTTTGTTTCGAATTTATTTGTTTTACACTATGGATTTGCTCAATAAGCCCTATATACTTAGAGACAGACTAGCTGAAGCTACTGGGATTTTTATAACGATTTTGAGGAGGGCTATTTTTTTAAATTAATCTCAAAATCGGCACAAAAACAACGTCTTCCGCGACAGTATTTACATTTTGGGCCCACGGTGACGTCACAGTCGGAACAACAAACGACATCCGCAAAAAGCAGCTGCGCGTTGGTCAACCTTGTATTAATTCAACCATGTATTTACCCATCGAATATCGTATAACGGTTAACAACCGCACAAGTATTTTCATTTCTTGTATATTCATCGTAAATACTAAGCAATGTCCTCGGACGATTTTTACATTCAATTGCACAGCTAATTATCAAAAGGTTCAGTATTTTCAGACCTTCATAGATAAGAATAGCTTTCTAATTCAAAATATTCAAACAAAGGATGCTCAGTAAATGATCGGAGATGAGGAGGGAAAAAATTTCCATTTCAGCATCGAAAATTTTCAGTTTCCGGGAATTCTTTTGATTTTTCTTAAAAACTCTACGGCAGGTAAATTATAATGCCTGAAATTAATGAAATAAACACTTACTCAGGATTTCATATCATGTACATAAAACACAAAACAAAGACATGTTTCCAATAATTAAATACTTGTTTTGATAGAGAGTTTACGAACACACAAAATCATTGGCATTGGCTTTGTACTGTTTGATGATTGCCAAACATTACATTAGAGCGCGGACATTCTCTAACGAATACTCGACTTTTTCACAACCCAACTAGCAGAGATGACAGAAAAAACTCCTTTTTGAGCGAGGGGAGTGCTCATTGATCAATCAACACCAGCCATTATAATTATGCATGGGTGACATGGACGGTATGGGTGACATGGACGGTATGGGTGACATGGACGGTATGGGTGACATGGACGGTATGGGGGACATGGACGGTATGGGGGACATAGACGCTTTTACCAATTTTGATGAGTGTTTCAAAGGTGTTTATGGGCGTGTCGTGCGTGTTACGTCTTTTACTTACAAATAAATCCGACGCGGTTCTGTTTTCACGTGCCACAGGTTTCTTTAACAGCGGTGGTTAATTGCATACCTGTGTATAGGTTAAGTGTAAATTTCACACCGATTTCTCTGGCGCCCCTAAGGAAAAACCGAAAATAGTATAACAAAACATTTGCTGCTGTCAATTGGCAGCAACGAGGAAAATGAATACATGAAGGGAAAGACAATCAATAGTACGAAGGCTCACTCCAAATTAATATAATTAGTGGTAAATGAAGAGTGGAAATTCGGCTTCTGCAAGGGTAAATAAAATTTGTTACGCAGTGTTGTTACACAGTCCCATCTTAGACCATGCCTGAGGAATATTGTGATATCCCTAAAGAAATAAAAGCATTCACAGTGAGCTCGTTTTGAAAGCTTGACCCGAGGAAATTTGTGGTCTATAAAGAACACGATTATTGTGAGCCCCAGCGACTGCTGGGCGACAGTTGAGGACCTTGCCTTCTCTCCACTCGTTGCCACCTCTTTTTATGGGCCATAAAAACGGTTATCGTACAAGAGTGAGACTTTAATGATCATAAAAACTATGGGTCACCGAACACATGTAGCGTCTTTATGCGACTCTGCTCTGAAACGTCGTGTTAACGACACTCTCGACTGTTATGTCTAAGCGAGTGTTGAAATCTTTGTGATTTGTTAATCTATGTACAAGTTACACGTGACGAGAAATTCATTTTACCTCTGAACAACTAAAATGGAGTTTAACTTATATGAATCAAAATTAAAAAATTCTATATTAAATCATTTGTTTATTCGTCTGCTTTATTTTCACACCAATAAAACGACGAGTTTTTCCTAAGCTTCATAAGCAAAATTATTTCAGTTTTAAATATATCTACAATAAGAAAACATTCGCATTTCACAGAAACGCTCTAGATTTTCACAATCATATAGAAACATTTAGAGAAGCCCGATGTTACTGACTGTTTTAGTTTTCACTCATAAAAGTCAAACATCAAAATTGGTTTTGGAATTCCTTTTGATCATATTTTACAAACGCAGCTCTCGCACGTTGCTGATTTGAATACAAAAACAATGTTCGACGTGCGAGTGCCATTTACAATTTTCGTAAAGCTTCAGCTTGCAAATATTTATGCAATTTATTTCAACCATTTTGTCTTCGATCAATATGATTCTCTGCTGCAGCAGCTTAAGGGGACCTTCTACCCTAAAATTTTCAATTTTGTCGTTTTCCGGTTTTTATACTCATCTTAAACTCTACTCGAGTAAGAATTTTTGTGTGAGTTAAATATGAAATATGAGTATAATGTTGGAAGTGCAATGCGCTCAAGTGCAATGGAAAACAAATGACTTTGAAAAATTCCTAATAGTTGTTGTTGAAAAAAAATAGGGCAACATGGGCAGCGCGCCCCCCCCTTTTTTTTAAACTAAATTTTTAATGAAGTTTTAATTGATACGAGGTGGTTCTTTGTTTTGTTTAAAGGTATAACTAATGAGGAATGTATGATGTGAATTAAACGCCTATAGAGATTTAATTTTTAGTGAAACACTATTTTGTAACAAGTGTCAAAATGGGCCCATTGCCCCACCCCTGGGGCAATGGGCCCATGAGCCCATGGGCTTGGGGCAAGGCGCCCACCCTTGGTCCCTTTACCACAATTGCATATTTTTCGTTTAAAAACGATAAAACAAAACTTTAGAGTTAAAAATAAGAAAAATGCAATAAAAAATATGACATTCATTCATTTATTAACAACTCAAAAAATCATATCCTTAACTTGAAAAAATATACTCTTGGCTTAGAAATCTATCACTGACGTGAAGAAAAATATTTCATTGACATAAAAATATATATCCTTGACTTGAAAAATATATCCTTGCGGTGAAAAATTCGTCCTTGACATGAAAAATGTATCCTTGACTAGAAAAATATATTTAGTTGATCAGAAAAAAACATCGTTCCAGTTTCGTCCATAATCCGAAATTATGTGCAGAGAATTCGTACCTTATCGTGATTTCAGCCAACACCATAAAAACTTATCAACTTTTGGCTCATTGGTGTTGACTGTAATCAACTTTTGGCAAGGCAAGAGTCGATAACTCGATAAGGGGTTATCGATACGCATAACTAGAAACCAAACCAAAATAAAAAAAATCATGCAATATGAAGTGTAATTTGTAAGTCAAAAAGCTAGTCATAGTTTTGAAAAGGTCATTGAGACAAATCTAATGATGTATAACACAAGACTTCATGGGCGTTTTGCCCCGTGACACGCGTGGGCCCGTTGCCCCATTGGGTATCATTTCAAATTATATCGTGTCAACATTTTATTTTGAAAGCTAATAGTCCACACTTGATCTCAAAATTATCCCTATAAATATTACTTTCAAAAAATATTTCACAGTAATTTCAAAAGCTTCGTCTACAGTAATCGAAAACAGTTTTACTTAGCAGCAAAAAAAAAATTTATCTGGGCTAAAACAGTTATTCGCAAATAACTTAATAACTCAAACACTTAGCAATACGTAAATCCGTACACTTGATCCCAGTAAAACTGTAGACCGGCGGTAGAGAACACGGACCAATATCTGCCATACTTGGCGAGAAACCCGCTATGGGCCCATGACCCGCAGTGGGCTCGCTGCCCGATGTTACCCAACTGCCTTGAGCAAAATAATACTTTATTGTCTTATTGCGATTGATAATCGATTTTTATTCCGAAAAATTTTCTCAAACAAGTATTTATACTCAATAATAAATAATATTTACCGATTCGTATAATTTTAGTGATTGTAAATCACAATAAATTCTCCAATATGAATGGAAAATTCAATATTTTTCGGTAGTGCGGTCTGCATTTAGCCGCCTCCTTCATCATAATTTCCAGATTTCCCGTGGGAGCTGCTGACTGCAGTTGCGACATTTCCTGTTACTTGGATTGAGTTGTGATTTTACACATGATCTTTCATTTACTTTCGAAGGTAACGTGACGGTGTGTACCAAACCGCAACTGGTTGGAAGTAGGGCTTGCTTAGTTTTAGAAAGTGCTCGATATTGTTGTAAAAATTAATTTAGTACCTTAGCGAAGTAATAGTGAATATTTTCCTAGATGCTGATTTTTAGCGCATTTTCTCATATATGGAAAAAATGCTCTATTGTGCTCATCATGTCCATCCGTCTGTCCGTCTGTCTGTCCGTCTGTCCGTCTGCCGTCTGTCTGTCCGTCCATGACTTCACGTTTTGCGCTCTCTGTTACTCACTGCTGTGAGTACTGAGTTATATATTTTAATTCTTATATTTATTTTGATAATTTCAAGCTGTTGAGATATATTTTGTTGCTTTTTTCCGGCGTGCGAATTCATCAAGCCTCGTGTAGTTAGAGCTTTGAGTTCATATGATACCCAGTCTTTCTGGGTATCTTAAAATACCCAGTCATATCTGGTCATTCATAGAAAATTATTTGAAGAATATGACTTAAGAATAGGTATTCATCCAAGGCTATAATAGCAGAAATTTTATTCTATTTTTATGTCTCTTTAAAAGCAATATTTGCCATGCCTATATTGCTTCCATGAAATACGCAAAGAAATGGTCAAATCTTGATAGCACTTGAAAATATATGAAATCAAATATATTTGAGAGTTACATTTTTTGAAAAATGTGCAAGTTTTTGATATTCACATTAAATTGTACATGCAGAACTTTTATTGTCATATTAATATTTGTCCACCAACGCAGTAAATGTTTATTACGAAATTCAAGATTTAAAACTAATAGTTAAATTATTTTCTCCCTATATTTTAATGAGACAATAGTCCCTTGTTTTTCGTACTCTCTCGCTCGTTCTTTGCTTGTTTGCTAAAGATCCTCGCCTCAAGCTACGTGTTGCTTATGAAAACTTAGCTTGTGGAATAAAATTCACGAAAAGAATTGGTGTTTACGGATTCAATGATTTTTGAAATGTTACTGAGAAGATGTATTAAGTTTCAATAACATTCAACTTTTTCGAAAACATCTACTAAAACTGCTATTCTTGCTAAATTTTTCGTAGCAGTTATGAGGTTCTCATGTGCTCCTATGGATATAAAAATATTTTAACACTAAACTATTTCATATTACCGTGTTCCAGGAAAAAGTGTTATTAATTATTAATAAGTGTGCTTTCCAAGCTTGTGCTAGCAAGCTAATGAGCCTCTGATTGAGGCTTTGAGTCCTAATACGTAATTCCAGGTAGCGAGTGAACACCGCTTGTTTGTTAGCTGCTGTTTGTACGAATCCTGTACGTAGTAATCGCCATCCTGCGGCCTAAGAAACACACTGGGGAAATCAACGACAAAGAAGCCCCGTCAGGCGCAACAGTAGACGACACGGCAGGCATCATGGCAGGTGCCACGGCAGGCGCCACGTTAGGCATCACGACAGATGCCACGTCAGGTGCCACGGCAGGCGCAAAGGAGGTACAACGACAGGCACCATATGGTAGGCCTCACAACAAACGAAACTACAGGCAGCACGGCAGGCGACACGGCAGGCGACACGGCAGGCGACACGCCAGGCGAAACTACAGGCCACACGGCAGGCGACAAGGCAGGCGACAAGGCAGGCGAAACTACAGGCCACACGGCAGGCGACACGGCAGGCGACACGGCAGGCGACATGGCAGGCGACGCGGCAGGCGATATGGCAGGTGCGACGACAGACGCGACGACTTTAAACGGTAACATTTATTAATTATCATGTATAAAATCCACCTGTTAGGCTGATGATATCTTACACAAGTTTGATTCTTTATGTTTAGTAAAAGATAATTAATAACAACTGATAAAGATATCATTTCATGTAAATAATCCATTTTATTACTATGCTTAGAAAATACACATTTACAATAAATATAACTTTTATTTTCGAATAAGATATAATAATACCGCGCCTGAATATATACAAGAGAAAATCACTGCGACAAGACGCGGCGTTCAGATACCAAGCTGAGCGCTGCTGCGGTGTGAAGCTCGGGGTGCAACTTGCGCTAAAGCTGAAGCTGAAGCTAAAGCAACTTGCGCTAAAGCTAAAGCAACTTGCGCTAAAGCAGCTGTAGCGAACGCTTCAGATGTATTCTAATATCTGCGTTGCAAGTTGTGATTTCATCGTATGGCCATGAACTGAACACTTCATCCGAGCTGCGACAGTGTTTCGCCCGCGTTATGTTACTCACAACCTTCACAGGATTAAACATATTATGGATACTTTTGCTTAAAGTCCATATTATTTTAGATTAGGGGTTGAGCTTTAGCGTTGCTCTTAAATAGCCCTCCGAGCAAGCTATTCAGTTGTGACGTAAAAAATGTCAGGATTGCCTGTATAGCTAAGAGTTCTTTTAAAATAAATCAAGAACAGGAAAAATTTATGTATATGGAAATAATAATATGTACGGTACGGTCGAGAGGAATAGTTGTAAGAGTAAGAATGTTAAATACTTTTATGTCTATACTATTGATCATGTAAATTACATTGATGCTCTGTTTATTTAGTCTCAACTTTTTCATTACCGTGTAACAAACAGCCATTATTAAATTACCTCTTTGTTCATTACCCATGTTTTCAAGGCGAGAAATTACTGGCCGATAAGTTTTTATTCTAGCCTTTATATACAATACAAATCTTACTATATAAGAAGTTCACTTGTCAATGTTGTGTTCAACTCGTCGCTAAAATATCATAAATTGAAACTCAAACTTTTGAATCAAAACAGGAAATTCGGCCCAGGATTGTGATTTTCAAACTAACCGTTTGACCATCAAATGGAAAAATTCGTTAGTAACAACAACTAGATATCCATTTTAATGAGCACCGCGCGAACTAATTTTAACGCGGTATAGATAAACAACCTCTCTTTTGAGTGTAAACTGTATAGTGTGTACTGTAAACTGTATAATTTATTGTGTATAGTTTATTGTGCATACTCTATAGGGGTACACTATATAGTGTATACTTTATGGTTTATATTCTTTATTGTTTACTCTATGGTTTATACTCTTCAGTGTAATTTTATAGTGTATACTGTATAGTATATACAGCAATTGTTCCAATTCTCGAGGACATCGTGAAGGCGGACATTGATGGCTAAACTTTAACACCAGTTGCCTCAGGCGCGGAAAGACGGCATTCATTTCAAACAACAGAAGTAATAAAAGTTTACAAGAAATTCCATTGTCTAGTTTCTCGAGATCCTTCTCATCTGATCTGAGGTCTTTTCGTGGTCTCAGATCAGCACTATTCTAGCGAGATCCTTCAATTTTAACAGGATTCATTATATGTTAAATTTGTTTCCAATCAAAAATCGGTAATAGATGTAACTTCTCATTTATACTCATTATTATGTGAAATTCATATAATTATAATGATAGCAAAAAGAATGGTATTTGCTGGTGCGAGTTGCTTTGTTTGCCAGTGCAATTCAAGGAAGGATGTCGAACAACAATCTAGCAGGCACGATTCAATATTGAATGTACATGTAGTCTATTTTGATGTTAATAAATAGATAATCGTGGCGGACTTATAAGCAGACGTTCATAAAAACAATTTTTGTTGGAAGTCGTGAAATCAATATAGTTATGGCTGAAGTCCGAGTCATATGTGGTTGAATGGGAGCAAAGATTTTTACTCTGAAAAAGAACGAACGCTTATCCTTTGTTTTAGGTTTATTTTCTTGAAAATGAATACTGCGAGATCAAAAATAGAATTCCGGTCAAAACTAAAAAAAACTCGAAAAATCCGATCAAAACTCCAAGGCTGTCCTCTCACGAGGTAGGGGTGTTACTAAAGCGATCGAACAATCGTGTTTAAAAAAATTAAATAAAATAATCAAGAATTCGAAAATAAAATAAAAAATCCTGGCATGCTGATTCTTCATTATCGTTCAACTTCAATGACAACTTTTCGGAGAGAAGCTCTACCATCATTTTAAGAATTTTTAAATAATAAAAGTATATTCAGAAGAAAATGCTAATTTTGCACAAAAAATTAAACCTATAAACCGAATAAACGTGACATGAAACATAGAACATGTATATTGTAACTTATAAACGGATAAGAACTATGCGTTATTTTAGAAAAGTTCTTAGAAGTAATCTGTCACTCCGCTTGAGAGTTCGTAATTTTCGTCACCATATATGTCAGAGTTGTACATGCTAAATGATCCTAAATCTTTCCACGTCGTCAAATAGCCCTGAATTTACAATAGGGGACCGAGTAGCTCGATTAGACTTTGATACCTTCGAGGAATTCAATGCTTGTCTATTGGAATACCGAAAAGGAATTCAACGCTTGTCTATTAGATTCAAGTCAACTTGCCACGTTTTTTTTTCAAATGCACCTTCATGCACACACTCTTTACTCCGCGACACAAATTCCAGACTTCTCCTGGTAATCGAATGCTGCATGCTGTTTGTGGCAACAACGTCGTTTATGCATGCGTAAAATAATCACAGATATCTATCTGCATGAGATTTTTATGCTATGCGGATTTCAAGAATAATTTCGATGCCGATGACTGCTGCCCTGCCGTGATATGGGCTGCAAAGTAGTGATGTCGTAGCAACCATCTTCATTTTACGAATTCAAGCGTGAATTTGTGATTCGAGTATCTTCACCTTCTTCTTAATGAATGACCATTAACACGTTGACTCCGAGGTGGTACATATGCGTACCACAAAATGTATTCCCCCAGGACGTAGTGGTACATAATTCAGGTTGCCTAAAATTGGCCAAACCCGAGAACAAAAAGGCTAAAAAAGGCCGATAACTCAATATATACTAGTTTATTTGTAGGTTCCGCTATAAAAATTCAATTTATTTTCTTTTTGCAGTATTTAAAATTTAACTAGGAAGCAGAGGTGGGCAGTAGCGCGCTACATGAAGCGGCCGCTACTAGCGGCCGCTACATTTTCAGTAGCGGTAGCGGCTCTACATTTAAGGTAATGTAGCGGTAGCGGTAGCGCCCGCTACATATTTAAGTAGCGATACGAGGTTTTGCCGCTGCAGCGCTACCGCTACATTTATAGGTAAAGTCTTTAGATTTTACTTAAGCGGACCGGCTACCCTCTAACAAAACTTTTTTGCTTACAGACGGATCGTTTTGAAACTTGGTACACATATGTAAAACAGAAATCTAAGACCTTTTTGTTCATGTAAATTTGAAAAATGAAAGAAAAATGAAAGAAATGAAAGAATTAATAGAAAACGGCAAGAAGGGGTACTCTAAAAAAGTTTTATAACTTTTGCAAATCACATGCTACAATGTCGAGACACATATCATTCGATTTGTAACAACAATATCTAGCGACTGTAGAGCCCCGATTTTTTATTTTCCTCATCGTTTTTTTCGCGTTCTTCCCATTTTTTTCACATTTTTACCCCCACCTTCCTCCCCCTCCCATATATAAGTCAAACCATGCACATATTAAAAAAAAAAAGCTTCTAGAGTCGCTAGGCATTGTTTTTACAAATCGAATGGTATGTCTCTCATTGCCGTAGCTTAAAAACTGTTGGAGTTATAATTTTTTAAGATGGCGTTTTTTGGATTTTTAAATTGTTCAGGGGGGTGCGCAGCCGTAGACCAGCAAATTAACGCTCAAATCAGCCCTGGAGCCAACATCAACCATCTATATGCTATAGATATTGTCATCCTGGCATCTAAGCAGCTGTAGTCAATTGACCTATCTCACCACACGAACTTTAAACCAACACTGCTTCAGCACACAAGCTGCTACTCCACATAGTTAACGGTCAATACGTTGTTCTCCAATGCTTTATAACCCATACATCACTTCTTACACATGCTGTTATCCTAAGTGTCCGCTAACCACACTGCATTGTCGCAAATGTGAACTGTACCAAACTGCTAGCCTCTGGCATGCATCCCGTTCAGGGGAGCCAAATAAAGTAGAATTCATTGAAAACAGAAGAATATGCCCAAAAAGTCTTGATATTGTAGCCCAAGCTTTCCCATGGCCAATTATTTGCATTCAAGGTACCACAGCACGCGTCTTTAGAACTATTTATGTTCAATTTAACGTGAATAATAGGCTATAAATGGGACTTTCTATATAGAAATATATTTATGAAATATTCATTTTACATAACTTTACAACTGCATTACGCAAAAACTATTGCATGAACATTCATGGTAGTAGCTTTGTTAAACGCGTCTCGTTTGTAGCTTTCAAACGAGTGCAAACACTTTGTAATTAACGAGAGTAATGATCTATATATAAAGATTGAATTCAAATAAATCTTTGTACATATTGTTAAAAAATGTTAATATATATATTTTTAAAATTGTCTTACGCAAAAATTGTAGCACGCACAGACATGCGGTAAACTGAGTTAGACGCGCCTTTTCAGCAGCGACAAAATGAGTCAAGAAAACGGTAAAGCCAAAATTTCCGATTTTTAGGGTAGCCGGTAGCCCTTAATAGTATTAAATATTATTTAAAAACCAGCATGATACATACATAATATAAATTACAGAATAAAACTGTACGAAAGATTTCGGTGTAATGTTGTCAACCTCAGCCTGTTACTAGTGTCAACATGTTAGTTGTTACTTGTTAAGTTGTTATCAGTTACCACTTACAGGTTTTTTTCATCTCTCAGTTTGCTTACAGTTATTTTTACACAGTTATTTTTATTTTTCACCTTCCCTACATGGATGTCTACTTTAATCTACCAATCTCAAAAATAACCCATATATATATACAAAAAAAAGTCTGATTTTTATATGTTTATGTGGATAATTTCTTAGCTTGGTAGATTAAAGTTCACATCCATGTAGGGAAGGTAAAACATAAAAATAACTGTAACTTTTATTTACTGTATCTAACCCTGGGGTAACCCATACTAGTTCGGTTAAGTTAATTGCGATAAAGTTGCATTGATATGTTTTAAAAATGTTTTATTATCATTAAATGTTAATGAGTAAATCCCAAGAGCAGAACAATAAATATATAGAGATTTCCAATAATTTTGGCCATTGTAGCGGCTAATGTAGCGCGCTACATTTTACTGTAGCGGTAGCGGTAGCGCCCGTTACAATCTAGTGGGTGTAGCGGTAGCGGTAGCGCTACATTTAGAGCATGTAGCGGTAGCGGTAGCGCCGCTACATTTCCAAGTGGCGCTGCCCAGCTCTGCTAGGAAGTACCCCTATCATAAATTTTAGCCGGACAATGCAATTGAGAAAAACTAAATCACGGAATTTGTCCGGAAAAAATGACCGTCTGGCAACCCTGTTTAAAAACAGTACAAAAATGAAATAATTGTACAAGATGAAGCAATCGTAGTCAAAGTGTTAAAGTGAATTATCATTGTGGTAATTTTTCCGGATGGCAGCGTTCTTCTGGTCGGCAAGTTTGGTAGCTTGCCATTCAACGGTTGTTGGAGACCAATATTCGCCTCCGTCCCCATGGCGCACGCAGCAGCAGCAAGGATCAAGGAAAAAATTAGCCAACACGTCAGGCTTCAGCTTTGTGGTACATTTTGGGTCAGTAGCGGGTAAACGAACCCCGCACCAGACTGTGGAAGATAACGTCAAAAAACCGTCATTTTAGAAGGAATACATTACGTAACAGAGTACTCAATGTTTTCTCTTAAGAGTTCTAAGCCAGATTAAGATTTCTATCAATCATATTTCTATATTTTATCATCTATTCCATTATTTGATAAATTCTATCTTAACATAGGTTATCACATATGAATTTTTACTGTAGTCGCAGAGTCAGAAATCTAGCAAAATTCTTTAGTAAAACCATTATGGATCAGAGGTGAACACCTTTGAAAACTTCGAAAATCAATAACATAGACAATAAATATTCAATTCCAGTCAAACCTTATTACACGTTTCGTATTCGAGAAGTTGCACCTTACATTAACAACACAAAATCTGTAGAGTGTGAAGTGATAAAATGCATTATACCCTTCAATTTCGAATACATAAAGAATTAAACCAACTGAATATCAAGCCCCATCAATACATCCGGCGACTCTGGCTGTAGCTGGCATTAAATCTCCGAACATCGGAAGCTCATTGAGTTCATCAGATTTTGCTTTCGCTGCCTGCGGTCCCGTGGCTGTGCCCAAGTCACTGCCCGATTGAATTACCGTTCGGGCAAAGAAACGTGGCCGCGGCTGATTGAGATGCGGTCCGTCAAAGTAGCGAGGGATCTTCTCTGCTTTTGTAGCCTTGAAATTCTCTCCTAAAATATTGTGATAGAAATCCTCAGAAGGCGTCATCCTCTCACATGACGCTTTCTGTGAGCAAACAGCGCACTTTTCTGCCATTCTGTGCTGGAAATGAAAAGTTATACCATGCATGAAAAGCGAAAATTTTCTCATGAGAAATTTATTTCAAAGATTTTAGCAGAAATGAACTGATTCCGAGTGATAACGTTCCGTGGGATTATTCTGACACGAAATATTATGTATGCTTCAAAGCAAAAATATTTTAGTTAGTGGAAAATATGTTTTTGCCGATTTTGAGCTTGATTTCAAATTTTCAAGCCTTCAAGTCAAACAGTTTTGTTATAAATTTTAATTTGAGTGAAGTTCACTATAATACTTTTAAATATACTAGCATTACTTCATGAATTCTATATTTTAATTGCTCTCCGGCTTTACCCTGATGAATGCACGATAACAACAAAATAAAAAGTGGTTAAGAAATTGACAAATTGTACTGATCAAACTCAAACATTGATTACCTTATTTAGTCATAACTGTCTTATACAGGCTTAGAGTTTTCCGCAATTTAGGTTTTGGTCACTTTCCATGGTTTCAGTATTAATTCAGGTTTGGCAAACGCTCTGATGACTACCACAGGACAACAAATTTGTACATAACCGGTCTACCAAATACACGTGCATGCTTCTAAAATCTGGGGCTATACTTTCAAAACTCGCTAAGTGAACGTAAGTACTTATATATACGCTCTATTTTCTTGTCTATGATTGGTGGATTCTGCTTGAAAGGCCGTCAATGATAGGCTAATGAACTTACAATCTCATGACTTTTCTGAAAGTATAGGCCCAGAACCCCAACATGGCAGAGTCAAGACGAGTCATACAGCTATACGTATTCCACTGACGAAACAAAAAATATTTCGTAAATTTCCCTACCTATTGGCAATATCGCTTGCAGTTGTAATGATGGATGAATTATAAATCTCTAACATCCGTTATGCTCGTACAAACTTCACGTTTTTTCAACTGTCACGTTTCATCCACGTCGATATTAAGTCGATTTCATCCACACAAATTTCATCCACGTCAGTATTTATGCATAATTTTTATTAAAAAATAGCTTTGTCATGAAACAAAGCTCATTCCAAATCAATCATAACAATAGTTCTCTCTTCTATTGATTTGGTTTGGTATTGATTTAGTTCTCTCTTCTTCAATAATATAAATAGTTCTCTCTTCTATTGGGCAGTTGACTGCATGTGTGAGCTTATTTTTATCCCACGTTGCAAACAACACATCATTACAACGCAGGTAACCACAAACACGTAATTATTTATCCGGAGTTATTTCTTGCGTTGTTTGCGCCGTGTATCGTAGAAAGCTGTCGAGCTGAGCAAGCAGCTCATTTGTGTGCTCTGTTGGCTCATTAGAAGGGATGCCGGGTTGCTAATTGCTTAGCAAAACAGTCTTATCTTATCGGAATGGCTTTACGCATGGATGGTCTCCTGTGCATGTTACCTTAACTTTCGTTGAAATATAACGAGTGGCATCAAGCATCATTAATTTCATTTGGAAATGTATTTCTAGTGAAGGGATTTTTGGATAAACTTGGACATTTCAATTTGTTGCTTAAAGTTAAGAATCCATCCGAAATGGATCGTTTTAGGTTCTATATGCACAATAATATCAAGTGTTGCATAATATCAGGAGTCCGTTTTTCTATCATGTGTTCCCAAATAAACTTGGTTTCTGAACAAACAGTATTAATTCAATATGCATTTCCGCAATGAATGAAATTCGTCTAAAATGCTCGTAAATATTGACATTCAAACAATTATAGAGGTCATTCCTTATGATAAACAATGACATCGTTGAACTTAGAAGCTCACCAAAATTTCTCCCAGTCTAGTATTGATTCTTGACTCCAGTACATATGAAGAATGAACAAAGGCTCTTCAGGACAACACGAAACTAAGCTTCTAATATCACTAAAAAGTTGCGTTCACAACATCAGGTCTCAATTATAATATAAAATATCTTTTCCGTCCGTAAGTATTATGGCGCAATATTCACGTATAGGGTTCAAAGTATGAATAAACAGAACATCATTAGCATAAATTTTACAAATGGGATGCATCTCTACCTTGCTATTGATTGGATTGTATCGAGAATCAACCGTGTGGGATATTTGACTCCCTTATAATGTAGTGTTTGTCATGATTATTGCACCGTTTTAACGTTGGAGGTGGAGCCAAAGTTTCACTGCTAATTACAATCAATAAATTATAATCAATAAATTCTGAAATTTCTCCACTAGCCGCTAGACGGTAAAAAATGTAGTAAATTATTCCTGACTTGGGGAAAGACTTGTTAAATCCCCAAATATGTGCAATATGATCTTCCATCATATTACTCGTATTGAACTCAGACTGCCATCGTGGATCATTTATATCTGGAATACCAGTGATCAAAGCCTACAACGTAATATTTTCATCCATTGTTACTTTTCATTACAATTGTTGGCATTAATACTTGAACAAAGCAGTCAAAAGTAATCAAAACGCCACTGTATAAAAGAATTCGAGTTTGTTGGCCATCAACAGAATTTATTCCCGCGTCGAGACAATAACTCGAGGCGTTATTTTATTGGCGAGCTTGTGTGGCAGGCGCGCGTCGGGCACAAACGATAGACGGGGGAGACGGTTGAGTTCAATAGAAGAGCCACCTCTAGTCTTGCTTTGATGGATCAATTAGTGGATAACATTGCAATATTTTACTAGAAACTCTGGCAATTTGCTCAGCGAAGTGCAGCGCCGCTATTTCAGACTTCCTCTTCAATATTGAGTGGAAGCAAAACGGCTAAGGAAAGCAGGACGAGGAATGAGATGTCTTCAGAGCTGCATGAGACGTCGCAGCTGCAGGTCGAGCAGAACTGCTACTCCATGTCTGCAACATGTTTACTACCTTTGGATTATTAAAGCTCTCAATTTTAATAATTTATAGTTCAGCAATGTCTCATTATAAATTTCAGCTATTCATTAAGATCGCCACGCTATTTTAGCGGCTAATTAATTAAGAATTGGGTGGCATACAGCAGCAACAGATTAGAAACCGTCTGCAAGTCAAAACGTATTCATTTAAAATGCGAAGAATTGTCTCGGCATTTTAGTTACTGTTTAGTTACTGTTTACCGTCCATAAGTCATTTTAGGTTTACGGCATTCTCGCGTAAAAAGAAATAGGTGAAGAGAATTTAAATGTTCATAACCTATATCTATTGGAAATGTCGTTATGTATAATAACATTCCGGTTGTATGGGCAAGTTTTTTAGTGTTTGTATTATTTTTTGTTTATTATACACATTATTTGTTTATAAAATGTGCACGAACCGACAAACAATGGCAAAACTTTTACCTGGGGCCGTGATTTTAGAGGCTACGATCATCACTGAGGAAGGATGTCCCCGGATGCTAGTGCGACATTGATAGCTGATATCAATACTTTCATGATTCGTATATAACAACTGTTTTGATCGTGATAATTGTATCTGGCATTTGTTTAAGCTTTATGGATCCAAAAACATTTATTTCCCTGCAATCTACCTACTTGGGAGCCCATTTATCCAAAATTCATAGTTTATTGTAACGTCACTAGTTGATTACATTGTTTTGAATTTTAATTGAAATTGGCGTCTTGGATGATATTGAAAATGGTTTGTTATTAAAAAAATATATAACTCAGTACTCACTGCAGTGAGTGACAGAGAGCGCATTTTCTCGTCGATGGAAATGTGAAGTCACGGACGGACAGACGGACAGACATGACGAGCACAATAGCACCTTTTTTCCATGAATGAGAAAATGCGCTAAAAACCATCGTGAGACTCGAAGCCGACAAATTTTATTTCAGAAATATTATAAGATGTGTATACACCTCGTGTGTTTTGATACACCTCGTGTGTATACAACCGTTAAGTTTTGTTTCATTTTTGTTGAGAGATTTGTAGTAATCAATTTCTATGTTACTGGCGCTGTCCTGAAGTTACATGAAATCCATGTAAATATTGTTTATATATAACTCAAAGCCATCCAATTACTGCCTCCTTGATCCTTGCCAAAAGGAGGTCAATGTACAGAATTTCCTGAAAAGTAAAGCAATTTTCCATTCATGTATGTCGGGCTCGCTGCTACCAAAACAATTCATGTCAATAAACATGTAAGCGATAATTTTCATTACGTCCGGCCGGTTCAACCAAAGCTTCTTGGGATGTTGCCCTAGCCTTGTACGCGCACGGGACGATCTAGATGGCATGGTTGTGAATGGTGATATTTGTAAAATACGTCTGAAAAGAGGACACTTCAGCACATATGAAATGAGATTATCAAATGAACAATGACTAATGCAATCTTCATCGACTAGAAGACACTTGGCGCTTGATTTGACTGTATGAGGCCAGAAACTTGACAGGGCAAAGGGTTACATGAATTGAAGTATTCAATCTAATTAGGATGAAATACTGTGTCAGTGATTCATTGCAAATTTGGTTCGTTTGAAGATCTTATTTCTTGTTTATTTGTTCAGCAACAATCAATCTGAAATATTTAATGAAGGAACTAATTCATCTAATTTGGTTGCAATTGCATTTTTTGCTGCAAGGAAATTTCCATTATTTCAATAAGGTCATTTTCAGCAATACATTGAATCAAATCGGCTAGATAAAATGTTTTGAAAATACATTTTACTCATATCTGCTGTTTGCTACGTTCCGAAAAATTTCAAATAATAAAAATAACGATTTTATCCTGAATTACAATTCATATGCTATATGATCTCCAACTATCGCTTACCTTGTTGTTGTCCAATCTTTTATTTCCTGATTCACATTGAATTTAAGAGGCTTTTTCTATGATATTTGTAAAATATCATATATGAGACGAAGGTAAAATTTTATGCCAGCGTGTCTTTCTCAACTCAGTTACACGAATGGCCTCCACAACGTTTTATGGCATTTGAAATTGTGCTTGTTTAGGCCTGCAGAAGAGCTCTTGTGTTTTTAGGACGTTGACGAAAGCTTGGCTGAAAATGTCATAAAACTCGAGGACATCTCTCGCTTACGAGTGAAGGAATTAGTGCCGAATTTCAGGAGGCCGCCAACAATTATCGCAACGAGTCTTATAACGAGAAGATTTTAACTGCAGCAAACTGAGCCAGGAGAAATTTTGCGGCTCGCGCAGGTCGTTTGCTCCATTTTATGAAGCAATCCTTGACCGAAATTTGGCGTAACTTGTACCAACTGGCCTTGATATTCACGCTGGTACCTCGTTTCCTGGCTAAATCTAGTCTCACGTATATTTGATTCTATTTAAAACTTACCAAGAATTGCGTCACGAAATTTTATTTCTCATTGGAGTCATGGGGGTAATATGATGAAAGTTACTTGGGTATAGATGCAGAATAAGCTTGTTAAAACACGCGTGGTTATTGGTCAGAGAATTCATTGATTCATCAAGAAGTAATTTTAATTTATTAACGACGTTTAGAATGTGACAACATTCATTTTCAAGTTACAATCGAGCAAGGTCACTTCAAGATCCACGATGAATTCAACGGGCTCCATGACACCCTTGGCAACAACGGCAAACCCCGAACTATACGCAGCAATGGCCCCTCCAAACGAGCGGGTATTCTTCAACAATCTGGTGTAATCTACTAATTTTTGCTTCAAAGAAGGTTGTAGACTTCTTCATTATTTAGACTACATTGGAGTAACTACTACGACATTGAGCAGCCGTTTATCCCGCCACATGAGAAGCTCTTAACCAGACCAGGTCTCGAAGCATTACAAACGAGCAACTTTATCTCAAAATCGGCTATGAATTCAATAGGCTCCGTTACACTATTGACGACGTCAAACTCGACGAGACTGTCGCTCGCACTGTGCTGGAGGAACTCACCAGCATCGTCACCTTGCAGTGGCCCGACATCATACGACCGACGATAGATGAAGCCCTCATCTCTAAGGATTGGACTCCAGCTATCTACGTTAACGTGTACATGTGTACGTTAACGTGTACATGTGTACGTTAACGTGTACATGTGTGCGCTAAAGTGTACATGTGTTATCTAACTCATAACTACCGAATATTCGAAGCTTTGAGATTGTTTCGGAGTTATTTTCACGGTTCCAAATTTTCTTGTTATATCATATCTACGTGCATCATGTACTTATTTCCACCTACATTTCAGTATTAAATGCTTGCCACAACCTAAACATGAATGTTGTCGAATTTGAAATGTCGTTAATAAATTAAAATTACTACAATAAACCTGCATTTTGATCAACTATTGTCATCTGAAGAATATTGTTCGACCCTGAAAATTTGAATTATTGATTTCTCTGGCCATCAACCACCCGTGTTTAAACTTTAAACAATATATACAGATCTATATAAACAGTATGTAGTGTGTGAAGGTTTAGCCTGAGGACAGGTAGTCGATGACTACGTGAGGGATAAGTAAGACAACTTCTCTCTTAAAATTATTTTGATACTGCGTGGTATTGGTAACAAGGTCATTACCGAGTAATGATTTTAAAAATATAACTCAGTACTCACTGCAGTGAGTGACAGAGAGCGCATTTTCTCGTCGACGAAAACCTGAAGTCACAGACAGACAGAAGGATATGACGAGCACACTAGCGCCTTTTTTCCATAAATGAGAAAAATCGCTAAAAAGGAGGCACAACAATCACTTTCAACCGTCAGGCTGTACTGCTAATACATTGAGTTCTACATTCTACATCGCTGCGGTTGTGCAAGCAACTGAGGGACTTATTATAGTGCCCAGCCCTATTATAGACTTAGATCTTCCGCCCACAGAGAGCGAACTGGCTCACGTTGTGCAGTTGAAGCTGAGTCAAGTTTCAAAGCTAACTAGGTCTACTGGTGAACGCATCAGGATTGTATCCACAAACTACTCACTGACATTTGAAGAAAAATCAAATGATACTAATTTTGTTGGTGTGCCATTCGGTTTCTTCTTGATCGTAACGCTCGCATAAAAAGGCTGTCAATACCACTCTATTTCAATGTAACGTATTCGTTTCTGCAATGATCTTGTGAAATGCGTAAGTTAATTAGTGAAAATTGTAGGGTTAACATGTGTTTCGGTTACGTATAGAAATTAGAATTCTGTCACATTTAAATCATGCAAGCGAATGAAATATAATGAAATTTATCTCTATAGCTACCGATATTATTGTAATTTCATAGGTGGTTACTGAATTACAATGATACAATTTGAAGTCATTAATTGCGAGTGAATTTAACCCAGTGGCGAACTCTATAGCTATATAAATATATGTTGCCTGATGATATTTCAATGCTACAGTATAGCGAATATTAGAGAATATAAAAAAATCACTGTCCCATTAAGATAATTATTAATGTGCTCTTTATCAATTTCGTAATTTTGCATAACGTTATCGGTACAGTTGGGTTGACGTAAATTCTTCATAGCGGATAATTCATTAGACTCAATTGAATGCGAATGTAATGTTTATGTTTAGGAATTAAAAGTGGATCTATGGTCTATGGCCACATGTGACGCACAATTTCTTAATAACGAATACATTTTTAAAATAATATTTTACGTCACAAATGCAAGACGAGCGAAATTTTTGTATGAAATGTGCACGAAACCCATATAAGAGGAAGGGCTTGATCATATCAACAGTCGTGCCCCCGGCTCAGCCTCGCCCGGCCTATAAATATACTTCCCACATGCAGTCTTTCCTAATCTTTTTCTTAATATATCATGAAGTATCGCTGAATTTGAAAAATTCCTGATGAAACAATATATTTAAGCTGATATTAATATCCTTTCAATCTTAGGTTATCGTTTAATATCAGCTGGAGACTGAAATTTCTGTCATGAAAAATCTCTACCGGCTGAGATTTTCAGCCTATTATTAACGAAATATTTAATCTTCATTTCTAGCGAAAAAGAAGAAACATATTCGCGTAATTAAAATACCAGAGAGAGGGATAAAAAATTTACGCCCGAAATTTTAAACTGAAATGATCTGGAGAAGGTGAGGTCATCTACATGATCAACCCATCACGACACGTCTTAAAGAAATAATCTTTTAAATATTTTAAATATTATTGAATAAATTCCGCATGCATTTCTCTCGCAACATTTTGGTCAATCTTCAATTTCGTAATATCATTCATAATCTGCTGAAATGGATTCAATTCTTAATTAAACTTAATTTCGGAACGAGTTTCCCTTCTCAAATTAAATCGGTTAATGTATCACATGTTGCAACGTCTGAATCTTTTCGGATATTTGGTTCATATTCCCAATAAGTTTGCCTCTAATGGCTACTCTTGCAGAGTAAATTATGGTAATCCCAGTGGGTTTCCGGTCGTTTCTTCTTTACATCTGAAGGGCGGTCACTGAAAGCAAGAAAATACTTAACGATTTATCAATAACATACTAATCGTTGCTTTTTCCTGATAATTTGTTGGAATGTCGCCTTATTATCTTGAGCTGATTACTGTTAAATGATTTTTCTTATACTTGACGCTAAATAATTGTAGCATTATTGGTACACACAAGCATTAATATGAGTAAATATGGGTTATCTTTAATCACAAGCCCAAATTCTCAACACAATATTATATTTTCCTCTTTAATTTCATTCAGTAATTACTTATGAGAATCAACCCTGTAGTATATATTGATTACGAAACTTAATCCAGGCCAATGCAAGGCATATGACTGATCAATCATCTGTAAGAAAACAGTTGATTCTTTGCCTGCCTGTGTTTTTCAGATGCTTAAGTATTTCTCTTTAGGCTTTGGAATACTTTAGCATCTGTGAAACACAGGCAAGCAAAGAATCCACTGTTTTCTTACAGATGATTGATCAGTCATATGCCTTGCATTGGCCTGAATTAAGTTTCGTAATTAATAAGTAATGCAGAATAATTGCTAATTGGAATAATGCAGCTAAGTAATGCAGAATAATTCCACGCTGTTCTTATCTTACGAAGAAAACCGTTTGGCATTAGCCGCGCAGCGCATCCGTATAAACACCTGAAGTTGAAAATATCTTATTCTTTGCCTGCCTGTGTTTCTCAGAGGCCTAATTCTGTCTCTTCAGGCTTTGGAGCTAAGTAATGCAGAATCATTCTACGCTGTTCTTATCCTACGAAGAAAACCGTTTGGCATTAGCCGCGCATCGCACCCGTAAATCAAGCCGCAGCGGTCGAGATGAAGCGCAAATGTTCGTCTCCTTGGGCCTATACTTTCAAAAAAGTTACGAGATCGTAAGTTCATCAGCCAATCATTGACGGCCTTTCAAGCAAAATCTACCAATCATAGACTGGAAAATGGAGCGTAAGTACTTACTTTCACTTAGCGACTTTTGAAAGTATAGGCCCTTGTCGGTCAGACGGTCGGAGCGTCTGCCTTGCTGCCGTGCCTACAATCTGTTGCGTTATCGGCTATAGATTATCGACACATCAAGAGATTGAAACCATGCACCGTCCAGACCGCAATATCGTGTATATTGTATGCGGTCTTCTGTGCTCCGTGGGGAGCGATGGGCGCGAAATATGGCGACTTTCTTTCGCTGATTGTATTGACTATTTTCGCAATAATGCAAGTGAATATTGTGTATTTTTCGTGAATTAACATCTTATCGCAACATTAATGTAAACTTGACGTGATCATCTCTTCAATCTTGGTCGCAGTCTATAAATTCGTATTTATTTAGTTACATAGTCAAAATGAATATGTATACACCAATGGAAAAGAGAAAGATTCATTTATTTTTAACCTAATCAAACGCGGAATTGGGCGGTGGCGGCGGCGGTAATACTCAGTAATTGGGCAGCAGTAACGTCCTGAACGTTGGGTAGAGCGCATTGGAGTTGAAGAACTGCATGGCTTCACACTTCTGGCTGGCCAAAGAGATCACCCGACCTCTCCCCATGCGACTATTTCTTATGGGGTAACGTGGGCTCTAATATATATGGGGTTACGTCAAGGCTCTAATAGCAACTCTGTTTACGTCCCGCCTCTACCAGCAACTCTGTTTACGTCCCGCCTCTACCAGCAACTCTGTTTACGTCCCGCCTCTACCAGCAACTCTGTTTACGTCCCGCCTCTACCAGCAACTCTGTTTACGTCCCGCCTCTACCAGCAACTGGTTGATCTGAAGAACCGTATCACTGCTACGGTGCACTCTATAACAGAAAGTATGCTTTCTCGTGTGTGGGACGAATTTGGTAACCTTTTAGATGTTGGCGACATATTGAATATTTATGAATATATAGAAACAACTTTGAATTGTTCATTTTGAATTTATACTCAAATAAATACTATTTTATTAAAATGGGACCATCATTTAGAGTAACCGTGCATATCTGCTCCAGCAATATGCAGCAGCTGCTTCTCACCAGGTCTGGCCGACCCACCTGTAAACACAATCAATCTATTTACTTGAAGCTCAAATGACACTTATTAGAGTATTACTTATGATAAATGAATTTAATACAACATATTAGCGGCTAATATGCTTTTAAATTTTGTAGTACGTGTTTGCTTAAGGTAGTGAGCGGGACTGTCCCAGTTTCTAATTTTTTTAGAACACAGGGGTTTTGGCAGCCATGCAGTGACATATAACCTTAAAAAACCACCAACTTTATTTCGTCGCGACTTCTGGTTTATTTTTCTGGCTGTGGTATGAGAATCAAATATCAGTGCATGCATTAGCAAAATTATACTGCATGAGAAGTGAAGAGGAAGCTAACATTCTCCGTGCAAACCACTAATGATCATCGGGACAACAAAAGCAAAATTGCACATCCGATAAGGATTATCGGGTGAGCCATACTCAATAATATGTTGTGTGAATGAACTTCGAGGCTTGCTTCTTATAACGTATTCGTTTAATGACGATTCAGGAAACGTAATCACATGCAGCGTACGCAATTTGATTCATTTGCACTGGCGTTCACAGAGCAGACGCAGCTATACGCAATGTTGTAGTCCATTCACTCGCAATATCAGGTGAAGCCTGAACATTCTCTTCTACCCTAGAACATATTTATTATAAAACACGTGCATTATATAAACAAAATTGTTTCTCAAAAGCAATGATTTTAATCGTAGCCGTTGATTCCAACGAGTCAGTGAACTAAAATGATAATATATCAATTGAAGTAGTGATATAAAATCTGTACATGTAATGGACACATTCAATAGAGTGAGGTTGCCTGTCATGTGTCAGGGGTCATCTGTCATGAGTGAGTTCTCACCAGTCATGAGGGAGAAGACATCCGTTGTGAGTGAGATAATACATGTTGTGAGTGAGATAAAACATGTTGTGAGTGAGATAAAACATGTTGTGTGTGAGGTAATGCATGTTGTGAGTGATTGAATGCATTTTGTGAGTGAGATAATACATGTTGTGAGTGAGATAATACATGTTGCGAGTGAGATAATACATGTTGTGAGTGAGATAATACATGTTGTGAGTGAGATAATACATGTTGTGAGTGAGATAATACATGTTGC
>NW_025943202.1:0-10015 GCF_000764305.2 Hyalella azteca | reverse complement strand
GCATTTAGCCATGCATTTGTGTTATTGCATAGCACTCAGCCATGCATTTGTGTTATTGCATAGCACTCAGCCACGCATTTGTATTATTGCATAGCACTCAGCAATGCATATTTGTTATTGCGATTTTTTGTTACAGTATATCATTGTGTAAAAAATATTTTGCTGGTCACATTGGTATCCTATCTGAATTCGACTGCCGATCGATTCATTGGGGGCGTGGTATCATTAAACATTTACCAATTAATAATTCATTAATTAACCATCAAAACTTTCTCTTATTTCCAGATGTTCTACACAGTAAAAATTCACAACAGTTCAAGGAGCCAGCGTAGAGTACAGTGGAATGGAATCCTAAGAGTGAACATCAAAAGCAGAATTTCAAGTTTCATATCGAAAAAGTTATTGAGATTTATACAAATTGCATAAATTTTAATGAATGTATTCGTTGTTACATATTCGTTGCTAGTGAGCAGTTAGGATGCTCGCCAAGTAAATAGATAAATAATATAAGTTGAATGAAAAAAAAATTCTAACCTCCTGTCTGTTTGCGTTCATTCCTGGGGCTAATTGATACATAATATTGTTATGTGTTTTGAAAGATCAAAATAATTAATTCTACTCTCATGCCAATTATGTTTCGAGAAGTAAATTATCTTGGAAGGCTCAACTATTAAACTTGAACTAGTTTCTACGCACAGTCTCTACAAAGGGAATTTATAACTAAATACCAGGGACATTCACCATAACCACGCGAAGGAGAGAAGTACATGTACTTCTTGTTGCCGAACTCGATGCCATCGTTTAGAACATAAATTGTTACGTTCATACTCAAAATAAATGTTCCAGTTTGAACACGCTATTGGATGTATTGACTTTATGCAATCAGTTGAATTATACGTAAAATTTCAGTCACGAAGAGTCCAATGTAAGAAGAAATGTTAAAAAATTAAACCTATCCAATGTGTTCATAATGTGCCGAATATAAATTATATACATTGGCAGGATTGTTTCTATTTCAATTATGTTGGGAAAAGTTCAAAGCACAAAGTTCTACGACATTTTCAGGAAAATAAACGTTCGTTACCATCAGTTCACTCATTAATTAAAAATTTTGTTAGGAAATTTCCCGACTTTAGTTCATTACCGTAATTAAGGTAATTGGTTGACGGCACGACGAATTGGCTGCGGAATGTCAGTGATGTCAACACAACTTTAGTTCATTGCTAAAGTTGGCGTGAAATACAGAGATCGATGCGAGAAGTTATGTAAGATTTATCATCTTACAATCAATATCAAATGATTCAGCGTCTCGCAAGAATTTGCAATTTGAAAATAGTATTGGAAATTCAATTTTGAAACATTGAATAAACATGGAAGACGAAATGATTGACTTTACATGTAATTACGCAACATTGCATGCAGCACGAGATTGTTTTGATCGAATGTTAATATCTGTAATATGCATTATGGCATTACATATACAGATCTATGAGTAACAATAATGTTACATGTAAGCCATGTAACACTATGAACAACATATAATTCTCTTCCATGTCAAGTCTAACAACATTCGATAATCCTTTTCAGTGTAATTCAGGCTTTCAGTGTAATCCGGAGACTAAGACTTAAACAATACTTCGGTTGGTACTGTGTTGAATTAAACTACTACAAAATAATAGTTGATTTCACCGCGTTTTGGTCTGGAAGGTAATGCCACACTCTATGGACTTCAGACCACAGCACTTAATAAATAAACTGCAATACGTAACGAACGCTGCTGCGCGACTCGTGTGCAATAAGAGAAGTCGTTGACTCGAGCTCTATTATCCATACTTATTATCATACAAATCAGCTCTATTATCCATACTTTCTCCAACCTCTTTGGATATGGATTTCTCATTTCAGAATACTTTTCTTTGTATAAACGGTATCCCTTTTGCATTATAATAAAACCGGTTGTCAAAATATAAGACACGATTACGGCACAGCAAGATAAGAACACACTGATGCCACGTAATTTCCTTTAGTTACAGCGATGTGATTAAAACCTCTCGCGGTTGAAGCGCTCGGCAAACTTCCCGTCCATCTCCGAGTGTTCTTGGAATTGGCGCGAAGAAACGAAGAGTAACGCTTCCTGGAATGATTGAATCGAATGGAACGGGTCGAACGAATCAGTCAGCGGTTTATTTTGTTCACGTTGTGATTAATTCTTAGTGGTAAGGCAAACAATGCTCGTCTCGCATGAAATTCATCCAAGTAATTCCTAGGAAATAAAAATAATGAGACAACAAATCTTGAAAGTCGTGGCATTTCAACCTTAAGAAAAAAGTTTTAATTGAAACAATTTCAGGACGGTATTGAACTTTAATTTATATACGACAATATTATTCCAGGAATACATTAAAATTTTATCAAAATCGAAAGGGATATTTCAGGTTAGACTATCTGGAAAGTACACTCGTGCTCAACTCTGGAAACGTTTCTAGAAGAAGCTGCTAATATCAGAAAAAGATGCAGCACGTCATCCTGAATGTGAACCTGCGCCCAAAACTGAGACAAAATAAACGGACGAAGGCAATTAGTTCGCATATCCAATATCTACCGCGTCTTCGCCTGCAGCGACGTAGACAGGGCAGCTTTATTCGCGCGAAAATGCATTCATTCCGAAAATATATTTACGTTCAAAGAATAGGAGAAAACGAGAGGCTGATGAAGTTACACGGCATATAAAAAACTTTCTTTGGAAGTGCGAGCAGAGAAAAGCTCTTTTTCTTGTTTTTAAATAGATCAAAACTACTGACTTAAACATTTTCTATAAATCCTGTCAAGTTTTTCTCACAACTATAATATTCTGCAGACCGTCTCAGCTGTCGTCTACCAGATCTGCATCCGCTGCCAGCCGCAGCCTACAGTTGTGGCTACGTAAGCGCGCTTCTAGCAGCCAATATTGCGGCGCTGGAAAAGAAGGAAGCGACGGTAATTGACTTTTGCTGTTGCTGCTTAGCAGACACGACGCGTCACTGCCGTCACAACATCAACATACAACGCACCAACATTGCCAGGACGCAGGACTTCTTGTGTTGTGGCCATACTTGTTCTGAAATACGTGGAACACGGACATGGGTGGTGACCTAGTTGGCAAAAGAAGATTTATTCTACTGTGACTGCATGACAAGAAATGTAGATTTAGTTGTGTGGGCCTTAGACGTTATGAAAACAGAAGTTATAACTGTTACGCTGTACATGTTAAGTTATAAAACCAAATTCTGGGCTCACAAATGCGTTTCTCTGAGTTAATGGGTCAGGATGAGGTTTATGAGATTGTCAAGAGTTTGCTTTAAATCAAAGCTGAGAATTGTAAGTCGCCCATGAAAATTGAATAAATTATGAAATACGGTTGATGTTCTTTCGATCATCTTTAAACCCTTTATCGGCTTCTTATTTGAGAGCGGGACGCCCAATTCTCAGTAAACGAGAGCCTTCGTCGGACGCCGCTTCGGAATTATGCACGCGCCTCCAACATCCGGAACTTCCAAATGTTCTGGTTAGGTGGCCGAATACAGGGAAGAAGTAATCATTACTTTGCTTGAAACGCATGCTTACAGAAAATTTTTTAACACCTTGACTACGATTGCTTCATCTTTTACTATTATTTCAGATTTTGTACTGTTTTTAAATAGGGTTGCCAGACGGTCATTTTTTCCGGACAAATTCCGTGATTTAGTTTTTCTCAATTGCATTGGCTGGCTAAAATCTCTGATAGGGGTACTTCAGAATTAAATTTTAAATACTGCTAAAAGAATATAAATGGAATTTTTATAGCGGAACCTACAAATAAACTAGTATATATTGAGTTATCGGCCTTTTTTGGCCTTTTATGTTCTCGGATTTGGCCGATTTTAGGCAACCTGAATTATGTACCACTACGCCCCGGAGAAATACATTTCGTGGTACGCATATGTACCACTTCGGAGTCAAAGTGTTAAATAAGGAAAAGTCAAGCAATCTTCATCGGAAGCGCTCCCGAGACCATCAATTAAAAAAATTACTATGGAAATAACGACCAAATTTCAACAAAAGTTTCATAACCTTTTATCGAATAAATAGCATAGGAACATAAAAACATACCGGTTAACAATTTAAAGCGGAAACGAACTAAAGGTGTTGATGAGACACGATTAACGTATTAATACATACAATGATTACAAGATCCTTAAGAAGTACCATTGCAGAGGTGAGGACTAAAATCTGAAAATGAGTCTCAGACACAAGCAAGTTGCAGTGCATTCGCGTGAAGGCACACAGCTGGATATGAACAGAATCTTAAAGCAAGCAAGCAAAACTCTCTTTATTGACGATATTTATTTCGGAACCACGCTGGTACGTAGAAATAATAGTTAATAAATTCAAACATGTCATTTTGTTAATACTTATGATGGTGTGAAAGAGGAAAGTGTATCATATAATTCCATTAATCTACAGAATATAGGTTGACCGAATAGGTTCGGACACCGCTGAATTACTTCATTTGTTGATCATCCGAGTCGTTAAATGCGACTGTTTATTAATCCGATATAGCACATAGCGTATTAAAATTACACTTTTAAATTTACAGAGTTAGGTAGGATCCATAGAAACATCGTTACATATTAGCTACAATTATTTATTTATTCGGCACTACTACGCTCAGCTCATCCCANAAACTGAGCGTCAAATGTTTATGTAATTCAGTAAGTTTAATGGTTTCTAATATAACAAGAGAATTGCTGCATAATCGTTCTTAAATCCAGCTCTCGATTAATTGTCAGTCAACACCTGGTTTTTTAGCTCAATAGAACATTTTTCTATATGGTCTGCTTACACAAAAATGTGATTTATGATTTAAGCAGCAACGAAGCTTAAAAATGTTATATCATGATTTTATATATAATTTTACATTATATCAATTTGCATAATTATATTGAAGTTTTCTTTAATAAATTTGTTGCATTATTATTCTCAAGTTAAACGATACTTATTGCCACAAATTTTCACCTGGTGCTTCTAAATTTTGTTGAGTGTATTATTTCGCTTTAAGCTTTGGATTTGTTTCTAAATTATCTCTAATGTTTTTTCTAGATTCCATTTTCGAATAAATCGTACCTTTCTTACTATGTCAAAATGAAACTCATCAACAGTCATAATTTATGCAAATAACTTACTGATAAAATCACTAACCTCAGTTATCGTACAGGTTAGTGATGATATTGCTGGGTTGTTTTCTATCGACATTAATAGCTTTACAAATTTGTCGATGATCATGCAGTAGATGTGAGTTTGTGTTGTATTTATTTATTTATTCTGTTAAATAGAAACGCCAACATCATGATTATGCACTGGCCAGTTCGGGAAACTATATATACTTGAATTATTGAGGTAATGTTCTCTGAACCACTGGGTTCATAGAAATTCTACATTTTAATAAAATTTAATATCACGAATTGTGTGATAAAATTACAGCAAAATAAATTATAGCGATATCTGCTACCGATGAACACATCGCCTGTTAAATTAATTGTAGCATACTCGTTGGCGATACATAGTATTCTTATGTTGAATAATTCATATTGACATGCTTGAAATTCTAATTAAAGGACTTAACTAATCGGAAATTCGTTATATATAGCAGTGGATGTGGATGAAGCAATGGGTGTGCACGAACTTGTCCGGAGAAGAGTTTGATATCAAATAATGAGACTTGAGATTTCCAGCAAGCTCGTAAAGAAAACTACATTGAAGTGAGACCCAGTGAATTTTATAGATAACGCTACTGTTACGGCAGGAGATCTGATGCTGAGGGCCATACTTTCAAAATTCGCTAAGTGAACGTAAAAAACTTACGCTCTATTTTCTTGTCTATGATTGGTGGATTTTGCTTGAAAGGTCGTCAATAATTGGCTGATGAACTTACGATCTCTTAACTTTTTTGAAAGTATAGGCCCAGAGCTCAATCACAGTTTAGCCCACAAACCATGAAATCTTCCATGCATGAATTGCCCTTCATCTCACTTAATTCTTCCTTCGAATTGCTGCAAATAATAATTAATGTCAAATCCGAATTATTTTACTGCTGTAATATAACACTATACTTTGATTCGAAATGAATAAGCAAAATCATTATCGCACAACCGTCATTTTACACGAATCTACTTAAGAACAACTGCTTCTCTCCGTAGAAGTAAGAAGTCTAAGTTTTACGGTGCAACTTGGCGATATTGTTCGATTCAGGTCTTATTTAATGACTGAAGTTGATTCAGTAATGTAGAGGATACCGTGAATTCGAATGCCATTGAATTACCACCGGTCCAAGTTTGGTCTTCGTGCTGAAATGCATAACAGGGGAAGTTCGGGAACTGGGGACGGCTCATAAAGTTGCGTAATGCGCTTTTTCAGCCAGTTCATGTCAAAGTAGTTACGAAGTTTTGTCTACTATACAAGATCCATACTAGAATGCTTTAAAGTTTTGTCTGTGTATTTAAACGGGATACGAGGGACCGAATAGTGTACAGAACGGAGTTTGGAACGCTTAAGATTCTGTTCAATAACGAATGTTTGTTTGGAATGTGAGCGGAGACTTATAATGAATATTCAATATTACTGTACATGAGATTTCACCATGTGCATTTGCATTAGATTAACTGAAATTTTTGTGGAAAAAATTCAATTATATCTGATTTGCGTATATGTCAAACCATACGGTGTATTAATTACTGCCCTCGTACGTATTCTGGATACGTGCGTCCGAATAGAATCAATAAAATCAGCTCAATAAAATAGGCACACATTTTGAAACCATGTAAAGTACAGAAGACTAAAGGGAGGTAATGCATATGGTGTGAGCTGGTGCTGGTGACCAATTAAAGAGCTGGTGACCAAAATATGAGCTGGTGTGAGCAATGAGCTGGTGTGACCAAAATACGACGTAATAACTACATTCTTTTTCAATAGCGCCTGCTAACAGAGTGGTTAACCAGCTATTGTAATGGGCAGTTGCACGGCGGGTCATATACTTATATCGGAGGACGCGTATAGGAGGGTAAAATCAGATTATGCTCTATCGTTACGTGGGACTATTTATTTATTTACTTATTTATCGTGGGACAACGGCCGACATGTTTGTGCGTAAATTAATAATCAAGCTTGATTGAAGACCAGAGCATGCTTTTTATTAATAATAATATTTTTAATAAAAAAATAATCTTTTTAATCGAGACTGGCGATAGCTGAGGCCCTCATTATCAAGAGCGAGTCTCCAGCTATCAACCTCCAAACTACAGGATTCTTCCGGACGCTTAAATTATTTTCAGAGTAATTTTAAAATTTTGAACGCAAAAACGTTTCGCAAAAAATATACTAATCGTTTATCAAAGCTTAAAACAATTGAGCGAATCGAAATTATATTTTTGCGTAGTAGGTAATACGTGGTCCCATCTGTTAGCAATCACACTTCATATGAAAGGTAGAGCTGGGCTACGTAGATACTTCATCGATCATTTTTATTCAATAAACTCATGCCCTAATCACTAAGAAATACTTAAGGCCTTCTCGTATTATTATAAGTTATGTATATTTTCTTCTTCTTTAAAGTTTCCTATCATAATAATGCATATAGAAGATATTTCTCCGCCAAATAACTCTGCTAACCTAAAACATCTTCATTTGACCTCGTGACTTAAATGTAATATGCGGGGCCCTACATATGTCACAGAGTTAATTAAATAATAGTTCCTAATAGACTTGTTACACTACGGAAATATTGGAAAACTATACAATTGCCTTCAACCTGTCGCACCTCCGCCATGACATACAATTGCTTTCTGTGCTATTTGAGCAAATTTTGCTCTCTTGCTCATCTTGATTAGATTTAGCGCGAATAGAGCGACACTAGTTAGTGAGCTACGCTTGTCTGTGACGGTGTTAGGCTCGGGGGAGTGCAGGCAATCACAGCCATGCGAGTAGCCTTGTAAATACCAGGACTTGATGCAAGACAAGAACTCGTTTAGACTAAAATGACGTTCATTATTAGGGATGTGCTAGTTAGAATATATACCATTAAATTATTCAACATAAGTGAAAATTGTTGTAGAAATCCATTAATTTTAAAAAGGACCGGCATTTGAGTATTGCAATTCAATAATTTTTTCAGCGTACATTGCATGGCAGCGTGTGAAATCAAGCCACTTGTTGGCTACGCACGGCCATGAGGCTGGCAAAGAGGATCCCTACGAGACGTCGACTAAATGAAGGCCTGGCTGTGCTCCTGAGCGCCGCTGTTTGTATTAAGCTTGAGTGATGCAGGATTTCCATAGATGAGCTGCAGCTCTGCAGCGATGCGCGTGTCTTCGGCCGCTGTGTGCGCTACTGGCCAGTAGTCCAAATACATGTGTACTATCAGAGTAACGTAGTGAAAAACATATGAATAAAGAAATATAATGCAAGGCAGTACACTAATTCTGTTACAGAATAATCCCAATTATTAATAGGAAAGTTTGTTTGCTATCCGTAGTGGACATTAAAAAACGATTCTGTTTATTATTTATATGGGCGTGTAAAATTAAAAATTTATGCTTCCCGTGTGTTCGTGTAATGTTTGTAGTAAAAAGTAAAATTATTGTAGTAAAAAAGTTAACGAATTATTACATTACTTTCTCGCAATGAAAATGCTATCTCATGCGGGCATTACACCGTTATCTTATATGAAATAATTCTGAAAAATATATTTCATTTGATTTAATTTCAATTTGTCTCATTATAAATGATAATTCTCAGAGGAAAATATAGCACAGGTGATGAACATATAGATGCTAACCTTTGGTCAGACGGTCTTATGTTTATTTGCCTGTTAACTTGAAATTAATTTTCCCATAGTCGTAATACTCTGTGGCTTCGAAAGCTATAGACTAGGGAATTGAAACTGCACAGTTATTGTATAATTAAATAGTTAATAATTATAATTCTCAATATGAGCCAGTTAATAATTTTCGTTTTTTTATGAAAAAAAAAAAACGATTTAACGGCATTTGGAGAAAAAGTATTTCACTTCGTTTATAGACATATTCGTAATTTGATACCACTCTGTTTGTGTAGATAAGCCCGAGATAATTATATTTTAAAGGTTTGGAATTACAGCTCAAGCACTTCAATGTCAGACGCAGAGACGAAGCCATGTTTTCGATGCGCTCTGAACAAACTCTAAGGTTGCTAGATGTTCAGGGGCCATACTTTCAAAACTCGCTAAGTGAACGTAAGTACTTACGCTCTGTTTTCTTGTCTATGATTGGTGGCTTTTGCTTGAAAGGCTGCCAATGATTGGCTGATGAACTTACGATCTCTTAACTGTTTTTGAAAGAATGGCCCCAGGTAACGAAGAACGCGTAGGCACTCCTTATGAGCGACTCAGGTAGCCAGCTCAGAAGAAAATATCTTTCAAGGTGATAAAAATAAGACCGTCGTCCAAATTGAATTTGCGTCAGTGTTGTCCCTTCTTAGGTTCGTTCGTATGATTAAGGACACTTGTAGCTAATCTCATGATCACGAGGGAATTGAATGAAAGCTTTCGATCGAGCAATATTTTTCGATTTTCATAAGTCAAAGCAACGTATGAAATTCAATTCCAAAATATTCATCGCGTTTGGTGTTGTGGATTTTTTTTAGGCTAAGAGATGCTTAACCAACAGACGCCACTCCGAATTGCAAGAAATTGGATAATTTTACGAATTATCGCTTACCATAAACTCTCTTCTAATGCACAATGTTCCATAACTTGTTAATATACCAATTGACGTTTCTTCTGCGTTACATATATGCTGGAAACTTAACTTCTGCACAGCTCCGTATGGCTGAATGAATGAAAATTATATTAGCAATGAAAAATTGAAAATATTATAGTGTAACAAACATGCTACCAGTTAAACATGCCAACAAAAGCTGAATTTCAACTTGAAATACAAATCCCTTTGAATGCGGGATGAAACAG
>NW_025943201.1:0-466 GCF_000764305.2 Hyalella azteca | reverse complement strand
ATTGGTTTCATTAATAGTATTATTAGACTTATGATAGGGCTCATTAATGGGCTCGTTACTAGGTTCATTAACGGGCTCATTATTAGGCTCATTAAAGAATGTGCCGAATACATTGACGAGTTGTAATTCGATTTATAACATTCAACAATTCAACTTAATATTTTATAATTGCTTGAATATTGTTGAAGCTGTAAATCTACTGTATTGTATGCAATAGAATATTGTGAATATTTCGCTTACAATGAATAAATGGATTATAATTAGAGATTAGCAAACACTTATTAATTATTTAGAATATATCTGGTGCAGTTATAATTTTAATTATTCCGGTAATTATGATAATCTTTATTCAATTAACAATGGAATAACTTTAATTTAAGTTATTAAATCTTGTCATTTTATAATTATATAAATATTTATTATTTCAGACCCTTATTTATATTAAATGTAATTATTTTATTAATAT
>NW_025943200.1:0-563 GCF_000764305.2 Hyalella azteca | reverse complement strand
ACTAGGTGTTGTCAGTCTCTATGCAATAGCCAGTACGAATGGACCTGACCCCTGCTGTTCTATGATGTAAGTGCAACGTTCCTTACCTCTACGAACATCCGGAAGAGGGCATGTTAGTTGTTATGTTTCCAGGTAACTGAGCATTTGTTCAGTAAAGCTTGGATTGCCCAAGTTTATTCGATCCTTGATCCCACAACATATAGTCTATTCTTAAATAAAAAGTTCCAATGTTCGTACCGATATTATATCATCCTTTGAAATCGCTAAACGGCAATGCATAAATTGTCAGGAGTTGCTAAAATCACATAAACTAAACACTTCATGTAAAAATAACTTACATCATTCGCATTTTGATTTATGTACTCCTTTGACCGAACACTTCATCGGCATTCTAGTCCTCTATAAAGATCAATTAGGCGCTCTACTAGAGAGTGACTCCAAACGAGAGTGGTGTCAGTCGACATTTGTTGTGCCGGACCAGCGTACACAATCAACCTTACTAGACCACAGACAGCTATCTACTAACTAAGAATTTAAAAGCAAAGAATAGTCCACAAAAATTC
>NW_025943199.1:0-1264 GCF_000764305.2 Hyalella azteca | reverse complement strand
AGCGCATTTTCTCGTCGACGAAAACTTGAGGTCACGGACGGACGGACAGACAGACAGACAGACAGACAGACAGACAGACAGACGGACATGGCGAGCAAAATAGTGCATTTTTTCCATAAATGAGAAAATGCCATAAAAAGGAAGGAATTTGTAGAGTTTTTAGAGGCTGTAACTGAAAGGTCACCAGCAAGTTTTGGTAGGTTTGGTGAGTTTAAATTATTCTAAAATCATTATGCTCTAAAGAAATAGATTTATTTAAGAATGAATTTATTGAAACTCACATATGAATTTGATTTGGGCACATATATGTACGTAAGTGCCAATTTGATGTGACAGAACAAGTTTTCAATGACACAAAATTCTGCATCAATTGTCCTTATAGGAGAATAATAATAATTATTTACTGGATTAGCCATAATAATATTTTCCTTGAATATGTCGAACAATACTAATGAAATAATTAATTAAATTATATTTATAGATAGATATTTAATCACACTCAGGACAATGCTGGTGACTTGACTGGTGCCGCTGAAGGTTTTAGTTCACATATAAATACACCCATTCTAAATTTAGTGAATATAGTGAATATATAATGATTATAATGAGACTCCAGATTGACACTGGACAGATCGTGTTGATATGTTATTGCGAACGCTATGGAGACTCACACAATTATTAAGGGTCTTTGAGGCCTTGATTTTATTACAACAATTTTAAATATCATATTGATGAAAGTAATGAAAAGGTAATGGAAAATTAGTGAGGATAATGTGAAGATAAGTGGTGATTTGATGAAGGATAGCATGACGGTAAGAAATAAATCGTTGAAGATATTTAAGGGAAAGGATAAATTGCTGCAGGTGGTTTAATGGTTTGAGTAAGTAAATGAGGGAGACGATGTAAGGGTAAACGAGGGAATCACAAGTTTGATGTGGGGGCAACTGTAGGAAAAATATTTGATGTGAAGCAAGTATCGAAATGACATTCAACGTGAGGGCAAACTTTGGAATAATATTCAATGTTGGGGCATGTATCGGAATTATAGTCAAGGTTGGGGCAAACTTTGGAATGATATTCAATGTTGGGGCAAGTATAGAAATGATATTAATACAGAGAAATAACCTTAGTGCTACAGCAACATGTCAACATTCACTACTGAAAAAATATAACTCAGTACTCACTGCAGTGAGTGACAGAGAGCGCATTTTCTCGTCGACGAGAACTTGAGGTCACGGACAGACGGACAGACAGACAGACAGAC
>NW_025943198.1:0-1183 GCF_000764305.2 Hyalella azteca | reverse complement strand
CAATCGGTTCCCAAATACTTATTGATTGGAGTTTCTTTTTAAGCAGAACCAGTCGTTATACTAAAAAAAGTCTAAAAGTTTCGCCGAAATCTTTCACAAATCGCTGTGACAAACACTGTCTTCACATGAAATATCCACACTCGAGCTCACTTGTTGCCAGATGCTGAAAAATTTTGTGTTGAGTCAACACAGAGTGCAGGGCTGCGGTTGCCTAGCAACAAGTGAGGGTGACGTCGTCCGTTGTCATGGATACCATCAAAGCGTTGTTATGACGACGAACTGCAACGAATAATTAACGGTATCAATATTTTTCATTAATTTCAGTTTCATTCATCATGTTTCATCCTGAGACCATAACACATCCATGCGACAACATTTCTTTTCGCTTCGAGTCACCGACATGTGGAACAGCCTCCCTGATAGCATCGTTGACGCTCCGAGTATGAACGCCTTCAAGAACAGACTAGACAACGCCATGCAGGAGCATATGTTTAGTCTTGAAATGCCTCGTATTCAACGGAACAACTGAAAGTCTAGAAACGATTAGAACCTACCATCTGTTAAAAATATTTGATCAAAAGGCCAGTCTTGTAGATCTGTGAACTAGTCAAAAAAGGTACAAGAATCGGCGACAGGCCTATTCTTCAACGCCGAAGATACTATACCATACCAGGTACTACTATAGCATCTGAACGCAGCGATACTTGCGTTTTGTTATTGAGTGTAAAAAGTTATTTTTTATAGTTGGTTTGAAGGCTTGTGATGACAGAGGCACCCACCAGCTGATCTCTCTCAGAAATAACAATTTAAAATCATCGACTCCACTCCTGTACCGGTGATTATAATACGTTATATCCATTACCGTACTTCGCTACTGAAGCCTAAATGATTCATCAAGAAGAGATGCAGAATTTGGAAACAAATTAAATTAAAGGGAAATTTTACGATTTATTCATTCTGATAAAATCTAAATTATAACAAATTTTTAATTTAATTTTTTAATTTAATGCGGCTACAACGGGTCTCAATTTTCAGAAGGGGAACGAAACAAAATCCACAGATGAGAAAGTATAATAAATTGCCGAGTGTGTTGAACTACTGCACCATCACTGTCAGTGGTGAGTGAGTCAGTCGTGATGTAGTATATACGGCCACAATTCAGTGGCCGGGTTTGCTAACACTT
>NW_025943197.1:0-1819 GCF_000764305.2 Hyalella azteca | reverse complement strand
TAAGTTAAATGACTGGCTATAATTGTGCATAAATAGGAATCAATTAAACTCTTATTGTGATAGCGTATTTACCGAACAAAGTGGTCAGTATTGAAGTATAATTTATTTCACGTGTATAGGACGGTCAAGCCGCTACTAGTATTTTGTATCTATAATGCCAAGTGTATACATGTAGTGTTCCTTTGATTACGATTAAAGTAAATATATTTTTTCATAACAGTATTTCTTACTTGTTGTACAAGTGTATGTATCATCATCACAGTCACGTATCACAATCATAGTCACACATCACTATCACAGTCAAACATCATTATCACAGTCGGGAATCACTTCATTAACATTAACCGTCGGAGTAAAATTAATATTTTTAATAGTACGGCCCCAGAACTCGTAACTTTCTCGTAAGTACGGCTCCAGAATTCGTAACTTTCTCGTAAGTACGGCCCCAGAACTCGTAACTTGTTCGTAAGTACGGCCCCAGAACTCGTAACTTTCTCGTAAGTACGGCCCCAGAACTCGTAACTTTCTCGTAAGTACGGCCCCAGTACTCGTAACTTTCTCGTAAGTACGGCCCCAGAACTCGTAACTTTCTCGTAAGTACGGCCCCAGTACTCGTAACTTTCTCGTAAGTATGGCCCCAGAACTCGTAACTTTCTCGTAATTACGGCCCCAAAACTCGTAACTTTCTCGTAAGTACGGCCCCAGAACTCGTAACTTTCTGGAAAGTACGTTCCTAGAACATGAGACTTGAACCCACGATTTAGAACTCAAGATTTGTCACTTAAAAATATATTTCTTCACCATTTCTATGCATAGTTTATTATGGCGGCAATATTTATTAATAATTACTATCATAAATGATAAATTATACCGCAGGCTTTAGAAATGAGCATAAAAATAATTGACTTTAATAAATTTTGTACAACACAATAATTAAATAATGAGCAATATTATTAATGAGAATTTCCGCAAAGTTCAAACGCTAAAAGAATAAGCAATAATTTTCAATGAAATAAATCGCAAATGTATCAAAGAAAGTCATACATTCTTAATATATTTATGAAGTAAAAATTCATACATCAACTTCACTTTCGCGAATCAATATCGATTCATCGAAATATATTTGTCTGTACAAGGATGCTCTATCCGTTCTGTCCATTTGATCCGTTCTGTCCATTCTATCCTTCAAAGAAATTCTGTCTGCCTTAGAATTTTTGGATGAAATTGAAATTTTATCCGACGTTCCATCAGTTGGTGGCTTTGGCCGAACTTTTATTTTGAATTTAGTCTTTAGTCTCGATTTTAGTGTTGATGTTGATGTTGTTGAAGCTGTTGACGCAGCTGTTGATGTGGCTATTGATGCAGATGTTGATACAGATGCTGATGTAGCATCTGATGCAGATGTTGATGCAGCTGTTGATGCAGCTGTTGATGCATCTGTTGATGCATCTGTTGATGCATCTGTTGATGCATCTGTTGATGCATCTGTTGATGCATCTGTTGAAGCTGCAGCAGAGCCAGTTCCCCCTGGCAGAGGGGGGCGGAGGCGCCCCCCTCTGAGAGCTGCCATCTCACACGCCCACCGCCGCAAGAGGGCGGAGGGAAGAGGGAAGCGCAGCCCTCTTGCCCTCGGTGCGTCCCTCGCCCACTGGGCTTCCGCGGCCTTCCAGTCGAAGAAGACCAGCCCGGTGGGCTTGTCGCAGCCCACTGGCCGGGTGGGCTTGTCGCAGCCCACTGGTCTGGTGGGCTTGTCGCAGCCCACTGGTCGGGTGGGCTTGTCGCAGCCCACTGGTCGGGTGGGCTTGTCGCAGCCCACTGG
>NW_025943196.1:0-862 GCF_000764305.2 Hyalella azteca | reverse complement strand
CGGGGGGCGCTGAGCAGCCTGTGGTCCTCTATGACAACCGCCCCTGCTCCAAACGGCGCCCACGATGACGTACCTGCAGGTAAGAGGGTCACATGCCCAAGTGGGTCAGCCACACCTGGGTATATGCGAATCATTAATGTTGGTCCCTCAGTGCGTATTGAACGATAAGATGATTATAAGATAAGATTGCATTATAAGATATGTGCAATTTTATTATAAGATACCTAAGATTATAAGATACCTAAGATTATAAGATAAGACTGCATGCTAAGATTATAAGATAAGATTGTGCTAAGATAATTAGATAAGATTGCATGCTAAGATTATGAGATCAATATTGCTGCTGCACAATTGAGCCGCTGGGCTGGTGTGACCTTAATAATCTTATATTAATCTTAAGCCGCAACAGGAAATCTACCGAATAGATTATTTTCACGTGATCTTGAAGATATATTCTGGTATAATATTATTTTACAGTAAATATACAGGTATTTTACGAGTAAATTAGGATTTGTAGTATGAATCCTCTTATGGAAGAACTGTCGAGGTTTGATAATACGTAAGCCTGGATATGGTTTATTGTTGTTTTAATGATGAAGGTGCCTAGTATCACTTATAGTCTTCTGCTGCTGACACTCAGAGAAACAAGTGACACTTTCTCCAAATACCAAAACAATATTTGTCTTTTTTGTGCGAATGGCACTCCCAGCTACAATCTTGACGTTCTTTCCTTGTTCAATCGTAGCTTTGTCCCAAAAAAATTTTCTTTTATTTACGTGCAATCATGTTGACAGCATGAATGTTTGATATCAGATGAAGCTGTGGAGGCGACCGAGTCTGGCCAGTCCACCCCTCAGTCCGC
>NW_025943195.1:0-1493 GCF_000764305.2 Hyalella azteca | reverse complement strand
AAGTTCATAACAAGGGAGTGCCTGTGTAGAATTTATTTTGTCAAGAAACGTTAAACAAAAAAGTTTGACAGAGAAATTGAAGGGGTAGGATATGTTGTATCTAAAACAAGCTAAACTTTGACTGACCGCAAACTTTTTAAAGGGTCAATTATCTTCCCAGTGATACATGCATGTTATTTATACGTTTTTTCGAGATAGGAGTCGCGATTTCATGCACAAAGTTTCAAATTTTATTGCATTATATTCCCATTTACTCCTTTTGTACAGAAAATTTGATATCTTGACGGCTGTTTCACTTTCTTCCATGGATTCAATGGAATTCTTTTTTCACAATTGTATTATTTTATGTCATGTGCGCTTCCAACTGCCAATTTTGATAACGCATTAGATGTCCATTAAATATTTATAACTTCTGTAAGTCATGATCGCGATTAAATAACGCACCTAAACCCTCATCAATTGAGCGAAAAGCCGATTTACTGAACACTTAGACGTTGAGTTAACATGAGAACTGTCGGCACGTTCATAGACGTTTTAGTGGAAAAAATTAGATCAGTACTCACTGCAGTGAGTGACAGAGAGCGCATTTTCTCGTCGACGAAAACGTGAAGTCACGAACAGACGGACAGACGAACAGACGGACGGACAGACAGACGGACGGACGGACCGACGGACATGGCGAGCACAATAGCGCATTTTTTTCATAAATGAGAAAATGCGCTAAAAACTGGCCTAGGTTAAGATTTTTACATTTTTATCTAATTTAACGTTTTAAAATTAAAGTATTCGGTAATGTTGCCATCACTTCGAATATATTTTTAGCGCATTTTCTAATTTATGGAAAAAGGCGCTATTGTGCTCGTCATGTCCATCTGTCTGTCCGTCCGTCTGTCTGTCCGTCCGTCTGTTCGTCTGTCCGTCTGTTCGTGACATCACGTTTTCGTCGACGAGAAAATGCGCTCTCTGTCACTCACTGCAGTGAGTACTGAGTTATATTTTTTTAATTTATCTGCGTATTTAATATCATACAAAAAGAAAGAGATGCAAGCCTAATTTGATTGAGGAGGCATATGCTAGGACGACTCAAATTCAGATCTAACATTCTTGATGATTAAAGCACACTAGATGAAAACTTACTTTTTGTACGAATTCAGCCGTAGCCTAAGCATCTTTCTAAATTAGAAAATCCGTTCGATGATGGCTAAGAAGTCCGAAATTTTGCTTCCAAAATTATATATTATTTGTTGCTGTAACTACATTCTTTTTCCGGCTATTATGAACGCGCCTGGCTGCTGTGGAAATTAATGCGGTAAACTTTAAGGTTCTGCCCCAGCTTGTTCTAACGCAGGTCACGATTTCACGCACAAAGTTATTAAGCGAAAACAATAATTCCGTCCGAAGTTCATAACAAGGGAGTGCCTGTGTAGAATTTATTTTGTCAAGAAACGTTAAACAAAAAAGTTTGACAGAGAAATTGAAGGGGTAGGATATGT
>NW_025943194.1:0-692 GCF_000764305.2 Hyalella azteca | reverse complement strand
AATTTAAGTAATGAAGCTAGTTGAACTTATTAAACCAAGTTACAAAGTAAAGCTAAAACATGAAGCAGCCCTTAATTTAAGTAATGAAGCTAGTTGAACTTATTAAAACAAGTTACAAAGTAAAGCTAAAACATGGAGCAAAGTCCGGACACTTGTCGATGATGAAAACAAACTCTTGCTTTGAAAGGCCGGTCTCCATTTCGATGCCGTTTTCTTTCATTAGCTGGAAAACATTTCACAATATATCATTATCGAATTCATGAAAAAGTATTTTTAATTTTATGACCACACTTACTTATAGTTTAATTTGATCATACGATCCAGTTTTTCAAGTATTCGTTTCTCCGTCCATATAATAATAAAGTTAGAGACTTGACTCTAGCTACCGTATTACAAAAGAAAGCTTCAAATTCGCTTGAAATCTGACGACAGACATCAATCAACTCGATGTCAAAGGTGTCACAATGTGGTTACATAAAAAGTATATGAAAGGATGCATGAGCTGGTATTTAACTAAAAAAAATCTTGATGTCAACTCGCCGAGTAAGTTAACTGTGGCTGAGCTTCGCGACACATCGCTAAGTATCGCGGATATGTTACGCTGACATGTGATGCAGACGTGTGATGCTGACATGTGATGCAGACATGTGACGCTGTTATGTGATGCAGACATGTGATGCAGACATGTGATG
>NW_025943193.1:2349-3329 GCF_000764305.2 Hyalella azteca | reverse complement strand
CGTTTTCTCTCCTTCGCCCCACATGATGACTTCATTGACCCTTTCTAACCTTAAACCCTTTACAACCCTTAACCCTTTACATCCCTTAACCCTTTTAACACTTTATAACCCCTTATCCTTCATAATTGATAACTCTTTATAATCCTCAACCCATCATGACCCTAAGCCCTTTATAATCCTCAACCCTCTATATCCCTGAACCTTTAATTTCCCTAACTCTCTACTACACTAATCCCTATATAACCCCTCAAGCCTCAACTTCTTATAACCCTTAACCCTCTATAACGCTGACCTGACAGCAGCGATTATCAGCTGAGGTCGTGACTCTGCTTCTCGTGAGCTCGACAAGGGCGGGCAGTTGGCAGCGAGCCGCGGTCAGGGGAGCTTGTGGTTCACTTGTCTGCGCTGCCTTCACAGGAGTCTTCGTGTTGCACCGTGTTAAACGAAAACTTATCTAGAAAGACAATTTTTTGTAAAAAGTTGTGTCTTTCAATTCACTCGCGTGCAGTGCGGTTCCATTTCAATGTCTCAAATATGAACTAAAATCGCTTATGCAAGGTTGGTACCTTCAATTGTTTTAGATTTTTACTGAGCACGGAAACTCAGTTTGCAGGGAAAATTGTAGAGGAGTGACACCGCTTACAACTCATCGCATGGTACCAATTACCTCCCGAACCTCGTTTATTTTCATCACCAATTGAAATAAATATCAACTGACGCTGGCCGTTGATGTTCACGAAAATGCCAGACTCTCGCCCGCGTCTTCGCTGTTGCTGGACTCTGCTGCTGTTGCTGGTGCATTTGACTGCTGCAGGTGAGAGTTGCTTATGTTGCCCTGACGAGATTAAACTTGAATGTTTACTTGCCGGTTGATATCTATGCTCGGAACATCAATGTTTATTTGCCGATTGATATCTATGCTCGGAACATCAATGTTTACTGGACGGTTGATATCTATGCTCGGAACATCAATGTTTACT
>NW_025943193.1:0-2149 GCF_000764305.2 Hyalella azteca | reverse complement strand
TACTATTAACATTTTACCTCCGTTGCTCACTCCTGAACATTTGTCTTCCTACTATTAACATTTTACCTCCGCTGCTCACTCCTGAACATTTGTCTTCCTACTATTAACATTTTACCTCCGTTGCTCACTCCTGAACATTTGTCTTCCTACTATTAACATTTTACCTCCGTTGCTCACTCCTGAACATTTGTCTTCCTACTATTAACATTTTACCTCCGCTGCTCACTCCTGAACATTTGTCTTCGTACTATTAACATTTTACCTCCATTGCTCACTCCTGAACATTAATTTTTGTCTCCCCACTACCATGTGATTCACGATAACTTCCTGTTTTGCATTTCGCGCCAAGCAGCCAAATGTCTTAGGAAAAGGGCGGGGAAATTTCATATGAAAGGCATGGTTTTGTGTCCCGCCTAGTTAATTGCCACTCTGCATTAGACAAGTGAACAGCGTGAGTTTGCTGTCGAGGCGTACGTTTCTAATGGCAGTTCCATTATTGCTACTAAACGAGCATTCCGTACTCGGTACCGCATTCGTACTTCAGGTCGGGTTCCTGATCGGAAAACGATTGTTACGTAGGTGAACACATTTAGGGAAATTGAAAGTGTTAATGAAATACGGTCTGGAAGTCAGCGGACTGCCACAACACCCGAAAACGTAGAGAGAGATAGAGAAGTGTTTCTGTGTAACTGTGTGATGCGATGTGTCAAAAATCGGTATTATTGGCCTTATTTTTTGAGGAAAATGAGCACGCAGTAATGGTGACTGCAGCTCGGTACACGCAAATGATTGAGGCCTTTTTTTTGCTAAATCAGGCTGCGATGAATGTCAGGGATGTCTGGTTGAAATAGAATGGAGCCACGGCACCCGCGCGCGACGTTCAGTAGATCTTCTGATACAATATTTTGCAGGGCGCCCCGTCTCTTGGAGAGATGGCCTTCTTTGGCCGGCCCGATCCCCCGATTTGGTTCCGTGTGATTTTTCCATGGGGTTATCTTAAATCAATTGTTTATAATTACTGTCGAAGGACCCTACCTCATTTGAAGAACAACATTCGCCAAGCCATCGCCAACATACCCGTCAATATGCTTCAGCGAGTTGAACGGAACTGCAAAAATCGACGAACTGAATGCAGTGACAATAAGAGCCATCATTTGTCCGATGTAGTCTTTAAAACTAACGTATACAAAAATTCAGGTAATGTCTTATTTAATAGAATTTATATTGTAACTTATTTAATAGAATTTATATTGTAATTATATCTTTACTAGATCTTTTTTTATTGCGCTTTCAAATCAGGAAGTTTCCGTGAATCACGTATTAGCATTTAAAATGACGTTTTTACTCTCTCCCGAAGCGCGAATGGAGCAGCGTGAAACCTTCAATATTCATGTCGCCGCATGCATTATGAACCATGAGCAGATCGCCAGAATTCATGATGAGATAGTTTGATCCTATGAAAGCTTCAAAATTCAATAGATTATTTCGCTCGCGACTTTTTGATATGAAATAAAAATCATTTATTTGATGAGCTGAGAACAAATTACTTAATTACTTGCAAATTATTAAAATGTATCGATATTGATGGATCGAGAAGCTAATCTGGGCTTGCGAAGGGATTTCATCTCGTGGTATTACTTGAAAATATTTCTAGTCATTTATACTTTCATATATGTAGATATTTATCCCCGATGTATTGAATATTTATTGAATATTTTATGCTGGCAGAGGTTTTTTTGAATGCTTTCCCCTAAGCCTTGCGAAGTTTCATTACTTTGTCCAATAATTCGTAAGGCTTGCAAGGCTTTTATCGCTTGGGATCAAAGATTATCTGCTGCTTGAATAGCCAATGGAAAGCGATATCTTTCTCATTAAGTAGCCAGTCGTTAAAGTTCGTTAAGGTCAGATTAAGTTCACGGAGGCACCAATGCGTGCAAAGAATTATTCCAGCATGATTTGATGTTGGTCAGAAAACTTGTAATGTTTACGCTTGCACTGCAACGCACGAACGGCACAAGAAATGAGCTGTGTGCATTCTCCACCGATGTTGGAGACATTAACGACTCAAGTAAATGAAACATTGGGCATAATTTCCGTGGACTTAATGAGTTGTAAGCTATGTTCAGTACTATTAATTCACCGTTCGAGT
>NW_025943192.1:0-12542 GCF_000764305.2 Hyalella azteca | reverse complement strand
CGATAGCCACCTTTAAAATGAAGTCGATAAAATTTTTTTCCTTTAGCTTCACATACGATGCATTTACATTTTCTGACATTGCTCCAGACAACCATATTCTGAGGACTACGTATGAATATACACACTGGCAGTACAAGTAACAATGTCAGACATATAGCAGGAACAAATTATCAGAGTACCATACACATACCTCGTGAGAAATCGTCTTGAAGAAAGTCCCAGCCTGCAGGATTCGAACTCCGATCTCCCCCACGCGAAGCAGACCCTCTACCGTTGCGCCATCGGAGAGGACATGGCAGTCGAGTAATTTTAAAATATTTAACTGAAGTACCGGCACTGCGAATATTAATTTCATCGAATGATAGAATTTAATGCTTCCATCGTGATGATTAGATGGTTCCATTCGCCATTTTATATGAACATGCTGCTATAAAACACACGCCGCTGAAAAGAAAACACAAGAAACAAGAAAACAGCCGCTGAAAGGTAATTCGTTTATCCATAACGAACGATGGTTCAGCTCAGAGCAAAGGCTACAGGAAAATGCTTGACGAGTATCGAAGTTTCATAATGTGAACATTACACCAGTTTTAACAGCGGCTCGATTTGAAATATTTTCAGGTATATTCTTGCGTTTTTAACGAATGATCACTCGACGATTTTGAAAAGTTAGGCGTGAAATGCCTTCATCACTTTGTGTCACTATTTTTCTGCAACCTAATGTTTAATATTTTTCGTAGGAAAGACGAAGGCTCCACTTAATTAGATATGTAGACGTAAACTCAAAATAATTATCTGGCGGTTTGAAAAAATTTCCCCAAAATAATTAAATATCAATATTGAAGTCAGCAATAGAAAACCGAATTTTTACTCGTATCACTCTGCGTAAAGAGGATACTATTTTGACAAGCAAATTACTCGGAAAACACGTATTCCAAGCAGGCCGTGGTAATGATTAATGAGAAAGAAGCTCAACGCCGACGTGCTCCAACCCAGCAGGTTTGAACGTGTAAACGGGTAGCTGCTCGCTGCGCTTTGGAGATGCCGGGCCGCTGTCAACTGCGTCAACGTGGCTTTAGAAAAATGCGTCAACTTGAAAATAATATAAACATCGTGAAACACACATAATCGAACCATATAAATAATTTATACTTAATGATACAATCAATTAGTCTCAATTGATCGCAATATTTCAAGCACAGCATACCTGGAGCCTACACAAAATTCGCAATAAATTTACGCAATATACAGGGTGGGGCAGAACCGATTGAGCAGCCTTGAGGCGAAATAAAAGAGTAATGGAAGTACATAAAGAAGAAAGTTAATTTTCCTCGAGGTTAGCATAACATACCATTTAGAATACTTATGTTTGAAAACAATATCAGGAAGATGTGGCCGTTAGCTGCAATACACATGAAAAATTGAATTCGCCATCATCTTTTGGAAAATTTTCTTTTTCGCAGCAAAATTTTCCACTGCTAGTCGGAAAATTTATATCAAGAGCAGTCTAATACATGCCCAGTTAATTCACTGTAGCATGAAAAAAACACCCTCCTACTGTCCGTCAGTTTTACTCGTACCTACCGAATTCACGCTAAATTTAACGTGAATCAAAATCTTACAAGCCATGCACGAAGAACGAAATCATGGTTTCATCTGGAGCTCGAATGAACCGCAACCCAATAACTCCTTTCTACCGTGGCTAAATTACAGTGGCAAATTCCTTCGTGCACTGTGCAGTTTGGGAAAACGGTTTGTGGTGGCTTACAAGAGATTTACCTGCAATGTGCCATCGATGATTCAGATCCTATAATTCATCGATGACTGCCGCCTATACTCGCCACCCTCTCGATTAATTGAAGTTTTATTGTCGATTTTTGGCAGATCTGGCCACCCACCGTTACGCCACCTGTAATCTACCATCGCCTCCTATAATTATCGATGCACCACCCTTAATTTTTACTTGGGTGCCCCTCTACTCACCTAACTCACCGCGCGGGAATTTTTTCAAGAAAGTAAGTTTCTCTGGCGCACACGCACCTCTCCTACACGTGATCATGCACAAGCGAAAGCTCAGATCAAGCGTCTCGTCACGAGTCAGGATCCAGCGAATGTGATGCGCAAATCTGTTGCATGAGGCGATCGCGGTGCGCACGAAGCAATAGTCTTATGCTGGATATCTAGAACGAGATGTTGGCAGGAGGAACTCTTCCCAAGCTCTAATGTTGTCTTCAAAAGACCGACACCGGACTATTGCTCATCGCGACCTGAACTCATTTGGGTGCTCACGTTTCTCAACAGGGCGGATAAGTGCCCCAGCAAGACCAGTTTCTCTGGTCATAATGCAGGCTGGCAAGTGAGGGAACATGAGTCTTGTTCAGGGAGTGGAACAATTCTTCAGATAACGGTAGATTAAAAGGCAAGTGTCAGGAAGTAGTTTTTGTTTAGTAACGACGTTTCTAATGCAACAAACATTCATTTACAAGTTAGAAGAAGCATTAAATATTGAAATTTTGGTGTAAGTAGGTACATAGTATATGTAAATAGGATACAACAGTAAAATTTTTGACCAAAAATTACTCGGAAAATTCTTTCACAGTTCAGACAAATCCGGTAGTCAGAAGATACTCGTAGATAGCTGGAGTCCAATCTGTAGAGATAAGGGATTCAGCTGTCGTCGGCCGGTTACTGTCAGGCCACTGCTTGATCACGATGCTGGTGAGTCCCTTCAGCGCAATGAGAGTGACGGTCTGGTTGTGAGCTTGTCTCATGTGGTTCACTTGCCATGACTACCCTGATTTTCGATTTACCAGTTCAAACGAAAAATATTGTTCGATATATTGAAAAACTGATAAGAAAATTGCCAATAAAACAAATTCTCTGATCTTCGATGAAACCTGCTTGAAATAACAAATTCTGCCAAGATATACCAATATATATTGGTGTAGTTCGGCAGAAGCTTCTCTTTTATGCAAGTTTGATTGAAGACCAGAGCATGCTTTTTATTAACAATTTTCTTGTTCGTCTTTTCAATGAATCGAACCAAATTTCTAGCTGGAGCCGGGAGATCGAAAAGCAGGTTTCCGAATGACATTTCAATTGATTGCGACGTTTCGAAAATACAATTTTCATTTTCTAGCTGGTGAAGGTTTTACAGCACTTGAAATTAAATTTTGGAAATGACAGAAGTACATATGAATGGTATAGTGGATACAATTAAAAATATTAGCTTAAAATTACTCTGAAAATGATTTCAGCGTCCGGAAGAATCCTGTAGTTTGGAGGTTGATGGCTGGAGACTCGCTCTTGAAAATAGGGCCTCAGCTATCGCCAATCTCGATGGGTCGGGGCACCGCATAACTGTGCTGGTGCAAGCCTCCAATGTCGCTCTGGTGATGGTATTTTTGTGAGCCTCCCGCATGTGGTTCTTAGGTCCTCCAGATTGTAGATGGCATGTGAGTCGTCGGCTCAAGGTCGTGCTTGTAAGACCAATGTAGTTCATGTTTGGAAGAAGTCTACAACCTTCTTTATTACATGAGAATTTATAAACAACATTAGTTTCCTGAAGCAGACCAGATTTTTTACAGGGACTATTATTCATTATAAGGTTTTTAATTTTCTTATTTTTGTAGTAGATCAGAAGTTTTATTTTTTCGTTATCTGTTGTGCTCTTGGTATTATCATGGATAATTGACTGGAGGACTCGTTCATCCATTTTATAGCCTCTGTTCATCTGGTTTTGGTTGAAGATCGTTGTGATGGTTTAATTAGATATTACATCATTGTTGGTTCGTTTTTCTCTCGATCGGTAATTTGATATTTCAGTGTCAACTGTTCTATTTGAAAAACCATTATTCACTAGAATTTGTTTACACAATCTGAGTTCGGTTTTTAAATAACTCTCGGTTGTGCAGGTCTTGAAAGCTCTTTGTATGAGAGCGCGCACTGTGTTGGTTTTATAGCGCTGCGGGCATTCACTTTTTTCATTAAGCACTTTCCCGACATCGGTAGGTTTTCGGTAAAACCAGATGAACAGAAGCTACAAAGTGGACGAACGAGTCCTCCAATCAATTATCCATGATAATGTCAAGAGCACAACGGATAACGAAAATATAAAACTTCTGATCTACTTCAAAAATAAGGAAATTAAAAACCTTGTAATGAATAATAATCCCTGTAAAAAAACTGGTCTGCTTCAAGAAACTAATGTGGCTTATAAATTCTCATGTAATAAAGAAGGTTGTTGACTTCTTCCAAACATGAACTACATTGGACTTACAAGTACGACCTTGAGCCGACGACTCACATGCCACCTACAATCTGGAGGACCTAAGAACCACATGCGGGAGGCTCACAATGAGACCATCACCCGAGCGACATTGGAAGCCTGCACCAGCATAGTTATGCGGTGCCCCGACCCATCGAGATTGACGATAGCTGAAGCCCTCATTATCAAGAGCGAGTCTCCGGCTATCAACCTCCAAGCTACTGGATTCGTCCGGACGCTGAAATTATTTTCGGAGTAATTTTTAAGCTAATGTTTCGTATTGTATCCACTTTACCTTTGATATGTACTTCTGTCACTTCAAATTCAATTTCAGATGTTGTAAAACCTTCACCAGCTTGATAATGAAAATTGTATTTTCGAAACGTCGCAATCTATTAAAATGTCATTCAGAAACCTGCTTTTCGATCTCCCGGCTCCAGCTAGAAATTTGGTTCGACTCATCGAAAAGACGAATAAGAAGATTGCAAATAAAAAGCATGCTCTGGTCTTCAATCAAACTTGCATATATATATATATATATCCTTGGCTTCCGAAGACCAGAGCACTCCTGACTTCCATGATGAGGCGAAACTTATGGCGAAATAAAAACTGGTCGATAATCCCCACATCCCTGATATGCTGATGGCCATCAGAGGGAATAAGTAACTCCCGAGAAGGTTAACGGGGAACATAAATTTTCAAGATTCAGCTACACGTTGTTAAAGTTCATAGACCCTTTGGGTTTGATGCACCAATTCACGACGAAACGGCAAAACGTCACGAACTTTTAAAAAAATTGCAGATCGACTCAACTTCGAGTGGCATAAAAGGTCCAAAGATGGGACTGTTATCCACCATAAAGAGTTGTAGGTAGCAGTGGAGGTAGAGGAATTGAATCAATTTCAGGATTATTACTCCTCTTTCAATATGTAATATACTAAAATTAGGCTTCATTAAAATCATTTATATTGATTCTGACCTATGCTTGCCATTCCCCGTGTTTGCTGTAGCTATTACATACGATTAATTACTATGCATTTGCAAAACTAATATGCCGGGAGACCGGTTCATCACTTATTGAATGTACGTATGGCGCTGCAATGTGAGATAAACATTCATTTGAAGTGAATTGATTGGTATGAATGAAAATTGAATTCGTGCACATGCAAATGCATGATCAAGTACTGAAAAATTGACACTTATTATTTATTTCGTATGAATTTCTGTAAACTTAGTGTATGTAATTATTGTAAATTTTAGTCCAGGTACACTGTTATGCGAAACCGAGCAATTCACTTGATTTTAGATGATTAAATTGTTTTAAAATTATTTTATAAATTAAACACATTTTATAAATTTAAATAATAATTTTGTGGAAGTTACTATTAATAGTAGAAATTATTGTGGCTTGTAACAAAATATTGTTTATATAAAAGATAGCTTCTGGAATACACGGTTTAATTATTGGATTTATCAGCATTTGGACGCCTGTTTATTATTGATAAAGTTTATTACATGATGCCAAATACAATTAATATTACTTCTTAATTATAACATGAATAATATGTACACTTTGGGTGAATATTTCCATAATCAAAATATTATCAATTAATTCCTGCGAAATGAATGTTTCAGTCATTACCCTTAAATGATAGAAAAATCATGAGGTCAAGCTAATTACATAACGTCTGCCTGCTTCCTCATCTTCCGATTCAAGTGATCAGTTTCATTTTAGTCTGCGGTAAATTTTCCTCTCGTTTAGTTTTCAAATATACACGCATTGTGTCTTCGTTAATTTTGTGTTCATTATCCCGTTCACTTAATCATTATTAGGTTTTCGTCGTTGAAGAGTGTACAGGTCACTTTAAAATCCTAAAATGGATGAAATTTCACCAGAATACAAGTCATTCGTTATCGCTAACACAGTATTTGAACAAACTATGAGTGCCTCAACTGCTAGTCAGTTCATATAAAGAAGCAAATTATTATTTTACATTTAGATGTGACCCCAGTAGTATATGCAGAATACTTAAACGCATTGCAATTGTTCCTTGAAAACACGTTATTTTCTGTTATTACACAGTTTTAATTAATTATTGGAGTCTATACTGCATTTTACAAAATAAATTAAGGAAACTATGTCACATAAATTCATTTGCCCTTGCCATTTGAAAATCAATCAAGAGAACCAAATTGAAATAAAATTATACGCTGCCTACCATCCAAAAAGTCTCAATTAATAGTTAGAATTAGAGTATCTCGTGGAAATTCGGAAGCGAAAACTGGTATTTTCGTGCGGAATTTTATCGAAGACAGTGACCGAGTGCTTGGTCGTGTACGGGTCACTCTAATTGCAAACTTTTCCTGCACCCTAACCGGGGTGAGGTGCGTTCCAAGTTTGCCTCATTGCGGGAGAGAGAAAAAATCTCTGCTACCGTTGAAAAATAAGGAGTCAAAGCACGGCCTGATTAATGAAAATTCTTCTTGCGCGGATTTAAGTTGTAACGATCGTACTTGCGACAGGAAGTGACATTGAACAAAACAGTTATTATTGTGTTGCGTCCTTACTTGAATTTATATAAGATAGATCAAAAATTTATTTATGGAAAAATAATATTAGGTTAAATTTATGTAAATTTAAGGACAAAAACATACTGATATTAGATTTTTTGTTCCAGGGTTATACGGCACATTGGAGCTGTAGATTCATATCTTCAACAGATTCTAGATATCAAATCTTTTTTCTTGCAGTCACTTCTACAATCCAGAATTTTCTTGCGATAATATTCGAAATACTTTAAGATAATTTTGTCAAAATTTACTACTCAGTTCAAAAATTACTTATCTCTACGACTTTCATTAAATCATTCAAAATATCGAATTTAAATGAAGCTCTCCCCATTTGCAGAAGTAAAAAGTCCGGGAAGTCGTAAGACAGGAGAATGAAATTGTTTCAAAACGGAAAAATCATGATTTAAAGCTTGTCCAGGTTGTGGAAAAATGCTTATTGTGTTTCAGGATAAGAAACTCAAGAAACTTGAAAAAAATCAATGAACATCAACATTTATCCTAAAATTTCGAAGTTTCAGTCCAGTATATCGCGACACCGCAATTCATTTATAAATTGATTTCCACTACGAGAACAATTTTCTAAAAACTTTACGAGAGATTGAATCAATTCTTAGAAATCAAGTCATGAGAAATAAAATAAATAAATAAAGAGTTGGGGGATAATTCAGATTCATCTTTTATTCATTTTTCCATTTAAAAATTCACTACACGTGGCCATGGATTCTTTCACTTCAGAATTGTCCAATCTAAAATATATATAAAATTTTAGGTGGAGAAACCACAAATTATCCTAATTCACTTTTTCTATCAAGAAAATTCCCACGTGGCATCAAGTCCGATCGTACACGAGTTGAGGAATGTGAAAACGAAGATAATAAAAAAATTTCTTGGGTCAATCAATGATAAAATAGATAATAATAACAACGATATATTGATATTAATGATCAATTAGTAATGTGACCTATTTTTTGAACGCTAAATGAATTAACTTGAAAAAAGTAAAACGAAGAAACTGTTCACTTGTTTCATGATATTTATTATTTTTTGCCAGTTAATTAAGTCTAAGTGGCGTTTATGAAGTTCGTTTCTGAAACGTAGAATATCGACCAGATATTCTACGTTTCTAAAAGTTAGAATATCGACCAGATATTCTACGTTTCTTCGATTAGTTAAGGCGAAGCTTATCACTAAACCAATAGTGAATAATATGGTTCTATTCATCGACGAAGCGAATGTGATTCTTGCAATCATATTATTACTCATAGGACTTCTGCAGAATTTGACTGCATAGAATTAACTTTCAAGTAGACGTGTAGCTCGTTCCCAGATGCGCACGAGTATCTAAGGACAAGTGGTACGAAGCAGGTATTGCTTGTTCTTTATTCATTTTACTCATTTATATTACTGCCAACATCCTGCCTGAAAGTCCAGCCGCGCATGGCAGTAAAGAATCCTGAATGGCATGAAAATCATGGCAGAAAGTCCAGCTGCGTAAAGAGTCATATCCCTGGCCATCGCTGGCAAGCTTTCGTTTTCGACGAGGCTGATGATTAGACTTCGTTAAATAACTTTTAATTATATTACGTTATTTGACCATATGAAATATTACAGAGCTCATTATGAAATCCATACTTTCGCGTCAAATGTGGAGTAATTAGCGTAATATAAAAACACGAATATCTGTTGAAAAAAAGGAATTATATCGGGCCTAAATTACAATTACATACAATTAAAGTTACATTCATTCAACGAGTCTACGGCAGCATCGCAGATCTGAAACCTTAGAGTTTGAAGGATTGAAATACATCGTTGCAAAATACAATTAATATGCAAAATATACATCTCATATCAATGTCGGTAGGGTTTTCGAGAAAATCGAATATGAGTAAAAAGGCTCAGTAGCAAGGCACATATACAGTCAGATTGACTGTTGAAATACTTCGATTGAACAGTTTCTTAGGCAAGCTCTGACTTTTACTTGACTCTTTGTTGTTATGAAACATGAAACAAGTTATTATATGAACGTTTGCCGTCGCGCAGAAATTTCCCAACTTGTCCTACGTAATAATTACAATTTGAATCGAAATTTGAATAAGTCTCTTATTTTCAAAAGATTTAGTTATAACTATTATTTGGTATATAATTCTAGAAAGAGCCTAGTCACTAGCTTATCAATCACCCTTTAAAATTTATCTAATCCATAAATCCCGCCAATCTAGGCAGCGCCGATGAAATGCAATTAAGATCCAATATCGAACTAATTCATCGTTTTAATTACCACATGAATGAGAAAAATTGAATTTATGGCCATGAGCGATAGGACGAATGGCAGATAACGAGATTAGATTTGAAATTAAGTGTTCTAGCCTGCACTGAATATTTTCAGGGAATTGAGCTTCTCAGAGTATATGATTAATTCGGAGAATTGAGCTGAACTCTCTGTATAATATTCTCTGTGAAAATTATTTTATCTTCAGGCTGGAGAATTGATTGTTCAGCCTACCGATCAATTCATAGTTACAATTTTACTATGATTAAATATCGGGACGTAATGAAACATCTTTAAATTAAGATCATATAATGATATATATTGATTAATTAATATAATCCTAATTCATATATTAATGAATTAGGATCATATATATATTCGTTGAAATAAGGTAGGCGATAAAACTTTTATTAAATACCTTATTTATTATATTAATTATCTTGGAGAGAGTGCTTCGAGCTAGAATCAATTAATTAACTTGGTATGAATAAGAATTTCTTAGTGTTCAATTTTAATGTAGAAGTAAAATGAATTGTGTACGCAACGTAGAGCAAGTTGAAGCTGATGCCGAGAGCATAATTAGTTTTTTTTCAGAGGCTTACTTAAAGAAGGGAGCTGATCAAACTAAGATTTCAAGTGAAGCAATACAGCAAGGATGCAGAACAGATAAATAATTTTTAGGATTAGTTTTCATTAAAAAACCATCCTGAAGCATACCAACTGAAGTAGCAGGCAACGTGGCGTCCATCTAATTGATCTCTTTTTAAATAAGTTCAGAGTTCAGATTTCTCTTACACCGACTCAAGTTTGCTTTACATGCGTTTATTTTTTTCTTTTACCTGAATTTTGTCATGGAATTTAATTTTAATTAGGCCAGACAATATCGGTATATATATTAGTCATTATTCCAAAATTTTGTCTGTATGTCTATTGTTGCAGTGTTCTTTGTAAGATGTGGGTCAGAGATCTCAGAGAGTTCACAGCAATGCATGTCTAGGCATTCAAGACGCCCTTTATTCATGGTTCATGCATGTAACGTTTAATAGAATATTGCTATAGTTCAGAATTGATCATCCCAAACAACGCTAGCTTCATTGATAGGTATTTACATTTAAATAGCATCCCATATTTCACAATAACCGTATTTCACAATATTTATGGTGAACCTCATTAACAGCTCCTCAGTTTTATAACATTGACGACTGTTAATGTACCATGCAGAAGACGAAATTTTAACTCAAAGTCAACTCGTAGTTATTATTGTGACATAGGATAATAACAGGGATTTTGAACCGAGAATGTATTGAATCGTATCAACCCAACCGATCACATAACAAGATTTTTGAGTCTATCATTGACAAACTTGTTATCCAGTAATGATTTTTTTAAGTGGACACCTGCCTAATAAATCCGCTCCAAAAGATTTTCAAAACAAGCAATTTCTTAAGTTGCCGCAAAGTCTTCAGAAATTACAATAACGTTATTTTAACGTAATTTTAATTTCGAATGATCTTTTTACATAGTGCCTGTTTTCCATCTCTAATGTAGTTAACGCGTATAAATGAATATTTCTCTGCAGATGGAGACTATATTCTAGTTCAGTTTTACCACTTAATCCTATAACAGCTGGCATTTATAACACTACGTTCCACGTGTATAACATATCGCGTGTATAACACAGAACCTTGCAACGCTAGTGAATGTTGTCGACTTGCCAAGGTATTTTTATAAAGGTCTTTGTTGAGTAAGTGGAAGGAAAAAAACAGTTCTAGCCAAGATTTATCCATAACACAAATCCTGACCTTACAAGCTAGAGAATTGAACGCTATTTTAAAAATTGCATCAATCCTTACATGAAACTGGATAAACAAATAAAAGAATGTAACATGTTTCATTGAGTAATAAAATTACTAGATTGCTAAAATCGCAAGTTAATCGAGAATTTAAAAGCAAAGAAAACAGCCAGAATATTAACCATTTCTTACAAATGAAAACGTTTCGGAGTCCAGCTCCATCGTCAGTGTCAGTAACACCGGTCGTGTAAGCTAGAACTCTAAAATCACTATCGGACACCGGAACATTGCACTGCTTGGCATGGACGCGCACAGCTGAATGAGGAGGATGCGCAAGTAAAGTTACCGTTCTAAAACTTCTGCCCTTATGCTCCGCCAGCCTAGTGTAAAAATTGCGAGACGTCTAACCGACGTACGCTGATGCGCACAGCGCACAACTGTATCTATATACTAGGGATGAACGCATAAAAAGAGGGAGAGAATCTCTATACTTGAAAAACGAACCGATTTCGAAGTTATTCACCAATATCACCTGCAGATTTACATTCGGAAGAAATTTATTGACCAAATCTTTCAATTCCTTGGCCATAGTCTCAGATGCTTTACCGAAGTAGGGAAAAGAACAGTAAATCAGGTTCCCACTGTCACAATCGGGAACAACTTCATTATATTGCCTTGACATGAATGTCTTAATTTGACTATAAATCAATTGCGACGGAAACCCATTTGAAGAAAAGATGCTGCGCAAAAATGCAAATTCAGTGTGCATAGCATTGAAAGTTGAACAAATACGGTAACCACGATTTAATAATGTTTTAATACCATTTAATTTGAAACGAAATGAGCAAAAACTAAAAAAGCTGGTGCCTAAACCGGTAACGTTGACTTTCTGAACACAGAGGTCTGGAAACGGCCCTTCCCAAATAAAAATTAAGAGTGGAGCACCTATGTTTTTAGGATGGCTAACAGCGGACGCCATTGGTGGATCGACTATGATTTATATGGTGAATAAAGAGAGGCGTGCACCAACTATCCCACACCTATAACCTGCCGATGGCCCCCCTACCCGTAAAACTCTTCTTCCACCAATAACTGCCCATTGGCACCAGTGGCGCATCTATGAGACACCGATGGCCACCTTTAATTTAAAATTAAGTCGATAAAAATTTTTAATTTAGTTTCAAATCCGATGCGTTCGTATTTACTGATATTGCTCCATACAATCACCATTTATATTTTTCTAAGTACTTTATTTTTAGTACTTCTAAGTAACACCATTCTAAGGGCTACGTATGGAAATCCACCAAGGCATTACAGGTAACAATGTCAGACATGTAGAAGGAACAAATAATCAGAGTGCCATACACATACCTTGTGAGAAATCGACTTGAAGAGGAGTCCCTCCTTGCAGGATTCGAACTCCGATCTCCCGCACGCGAAGCCGAGCCTCTACCGTTGTGCCATCGGCGAGGACATGCCCAGTCAGAAATCGCCGCAGTCTGGAAGCCAGCCGCGGGTGAACTTGCCTGCGCCAACGCTCGCCCCAGCGCAACGCCAGGGTGGTCAACAGCGCAGGAATGTCCACAGCAGCGCAATATTGTGGCAGCGCTTCACGGCCTGGAAAGGGCCTGCTGCCGCAGTC